>NW_028233995.1:795000-810000 GCF_037954325.1 Fistularia commersonii
AAGCTTCTTGGAGAGATTGCTGTCACCCTCACACTGTCTTAAAACAACACTCGTTTGCTTTCCACACGGATTTTAGGCCGCTTTTTACAATTGAACACCCAAATTGCTCCATTTACTCTCACTGCGGCGGGCCTCTGGTACTCCATGGAGTACCAGGACTAGTTCGGCCCGGCGTTCACCCCCCCGAGGAGTACCAGGGCCCAGAGCGGAATACATGGATGTTATCGCCCTGTTACCGAATTATATCGATACCGATGTGCTTTTCACCTCATTGCTGAGTGGATTTATAAACAGGAACACCGAAACAGCTCCTTTCAGCTTCACGGCAGAAACGCCCCTGGTAATCCATGGAGTACCAGGGGAAAGCCTGTAAAATAAGCCCATACACACTTCTAACATGGCCTTTATCACCCTGTTACTGCATTACGATGACACCCATTTGCTTTTGATCTCATTGTCTGCCAACGTACGGAAAAAGCGGGGGGGCATTAAGGAGGGAGAGAGAGAGACATGGAGATTTTCTCAGCCTCTCATTCTTTTTTTTTTTTTTTTTTTAATTGAACATAAATAGTACACGCAAATGTACAAATAAACATGGCAAGGTAGAACTGAATGTCAATGAAACAACCAGGCATGAAGAAGAAAAGGACATAAGGACATTCGTTCTGTATGTAATCAGAAGTTAATAGTGTTAACGGTTTGTGAGAAATTTACAGTGCTAGACAAAAAAAGAAATTAAAAGGAAATAATTAAATAAATAGATAGACCAATGAAATTAAAACCGAAAAAAAAAAATGCAAGGGGAATACGACATGTAATTAAGTTGGCGATTCACAAGGAATCTCAGACATCAAACTGTATATTTTTTGTTGTTTATATATAAACATATATAAACAAACATATATTGTTTGTTGTTTATTTTTGGGATATATTGAGGAATATTTAATGGAAAGGAGTCACAATCGCTTTTTGACAATGTCGAAGTGTATAGGTGGCTATAGAATTTAAAGTTTTCATTGGAAATGATAGCCTCATCTGTAATTTCCTTGTTGTTAAGACGGGCTTCCGCTTTGCTCCGCTCCTCCTCTCCTCCGCTCTTCCGCTCCGGGCCCTGGAACTCCCGATCCGCGGGACTTCGGTGAATTCCGGGCCAGTTTTTTGCTCTTCTGCTCTCCTCCCCTCCTCCGCTTCTTCGCTCCCCCGCTTTGGACCCTGGAACTCTTGAACAGGGCCGGGCTTCTGCCCTCCGCCTCTCCTCTGCTCATCCGCTCCAGGCCCTGGCACTCCCTGTGATCCAGTCATTCGCATGTGCGTGCCCGGAGGTCCGGGAGCTCCACTCAAACGTCCGGGGGGGGTAAGGGTAAGGGGTCCTGTCCCCCCCCCTCGCCGCCTCTGAGAAGAGAAACATCTCCTCCACTCCTCCGCTCCTCCGCTGCGGAACCAGGTATTACCGATCCGCCGGACTCAGGCGAATTGCAGAAAGGGGTTTTGCCGTCCTCCGCTCCTCCGCTCCTCCGTTTCGGGCCCTGGAACTCCCGAACCGCTGGACACAAGCGAATCACGGTCCGGGCTTCTGCTCTCCTCCGCTCCTCACCTCATCCGCTCCAGGCCCTGGTACTCCGTGTCCGCGGGAACCCCCCCCAACCCACAAAAACAAACTCTCACACACACACAAACACACGCACACACACACACACACACACACACACATACACACGCATACACACACACAAACACACAAACACACACAGACACACCTGAACTCATCATAGCTGTGCTAATAGCATTGGCCGAAACGTTTCCACAACCAAACCAACATTAGCTCATCCACTCATTCACATATGTGTGTGCCCAGAGGTCCGGGAGCTCCAGTCATAAGTCCGGGTGATCTATGTCCGGAGAAGGCTCACATTAGCCGCTCTAAGGGGTCCTGCTGCCCCCCAGCTTCCCGGCCTTTGAGAAGAGACACATAACTCCGCTCTTCCGCTTCTCCGCTATGGGCCCTGGTACTCCCGATCCTCCGAACTCAGGTGAATTGCGTGACGTGCTTCTGCTCTCCTATAAGCCCCTACACACTTCGAACACGGCTGTTATCACCCTGTTACTGCATTTCAATGACACCCATTTGCTTTCGATCTCAGTGTCTGCCACCGTACGCAAAAAGCGGGGGGTGGGGGGTGGGGGGGGCATAAGCGCATTCGTGCTGTAAGTAATCAGAAGTTAATAGTGTTAACGGTTTGCGAGAAATTTTTAATGCTAGACAAAAAAAGAAAATTAAAAGGATATAATTAAATAAATAGATAGAAAAATAAAATTAAAAACGAAAAAAAAAAAATTGTGAGGGGAATATAACATGTAATTAAGTTGGCGGTTCACAGGGAATCTCAGACATCAAACTGTTTTTAATTGAACATAAATAGTACACCCAAATATACAAATGTACAAATAAACATAGCAAGGTAGAACTGAATGTCAATGAAACAACCAGGCATGAGGAAGCAACGGACATGAGGACATTTGTTCTGTATGTAATGAGAAGTTAATAGTGTTACAGGTTTGTGAGAAATTTACAGTGCTAGACAAAAAACGAAATTAAAAGGAAATAATTAGATAAATAGATAGACAAATGAAATTAAAACCAAAAAAAAAAAATGCAAGGGGAATACGACATGTAATTAAGTTGGCGATTCACAAGGAATCTCAGACATCAAACTGTATATTTTTTGTTGTTTATATATAAACATATATAAACAAACATATATTGTTTGTTGTTTATTTTTGGGATATATTGAGGAATATTTAATGGAAAGGAGTCACAATCGCTTTTTGACAATGTCGAAGTGTATACGTGGCTATAGAATTTAAAGTTTTCATTAGAAATTATAGCCTCATCTGTAATTTCCTTGTTGTTAAGACGGGCTTCCGCTTTGCTCCGCTCCTCCTCTCCTCCGCTCCTCCGCTCTTCCGCTCCGGGCCCTGGAACTCCCGATCCGCGGGACTTCGGTGAATTCCGGGCCAGTTTTTTGCTCTTCTGCTCTCCTCCCCTCCTCCGCTTCTTCGCTCCCCCGCTTTGGACCCTGGAACTCTTGAACAGGGCCGGGTTTCTGCCCTCCGCCTCTCCTCTGCTCATCCGCTCCAGGCCCTGGCACTCCCTGTGATCCAGTCATTCGCATGTGCGTGCCCGCAGGTCCGGGAGCTCCACTCAAACGTCCGGGGGGGATAAGGGTAAGGGGTCCTGCCCCCCCCCCCCCTCGCCGCCTCTGAGAAGAGAAACATCTCCTCCACTCCTCCGCTCTTCCGCTGCGGAACCAGGTACTACCGATCCGCCGGACTCAGGCGAATTGCAGAAAGGGGTTTTGCTGTCCTCCGCTCCTCCGCTCCTCCGCTCCTCCGCTCCTCCGTTTCGGGCCCTGGAACTCCCGAACCGCTGGACACAAGCGAATCACGGTCCGGGCTTCTGCTCTCCTCCGCTCCTCACCTCATCCGCTCCAGGCCCTGGTACTCCGTGTCCGCGGGAACCCCCCCCAACCCACAAAAACAAACTCTCACACACACACACACACACGCACACACACACACACACACACACACACAAACACACAAACACACACAGACACACCTGAACTCATCATCGCTGTGCTGATAGCATTGGCCGAAACGTATCCACAACCAAACCAACATTAGCTCATCCACTCATTCACATATGTGTGTGCCCAGAGGTCCGGGAGCTCCAGTCATAACTCCGGGTGATCTCTGTCCGGAGTAGGCTCACATTAGCCGGTCTAAGGGGTCCTGCTGCCCCCCAGCTTCCCCGCCTTTGAGAAGAGACACATAACTCCGCTCTTCCGCTTCTCCGCTATGGGCCCTGGTACTCCCGATCCTCCGAACTCAGGTGAATTGCGTGACGTGCTTCTGCTCTCCTATAAGCCCCTACACACTTCGAACACGGCTGTTATCACCCTGTTACTGCATTTCAATGACACCCATTTGCTTTCGATCTCAGTGTCTGCCTCCGTACGGAAAAAGCGGGATGGGTGGGGGGGCATAAGCACATTCGTGCTGTAAGTAATCAGAAGTTAATAGTGTTAACGGTTTGCGAGAAATTTTTAATGCTAGACAAAAAAAGAAAATTAAAAGGATATTATTAAATAAATAGATAGAAAAATATATTTAAAAACGAAAAAAAAAAAAATGTGAGGGGAATATAACATGTAATTAAGTTGGCGGTTCACAAGGAATCTCAGACATCAAACTGTTTTTAATTGAACATAAATAGTACACCCAAATATACAAATGTACAAATAAACATAGCAAGGTAGAACTGAATGTCAATGAAACAACCAGGGATGAGGAAGCAACGGACATCAGGACATTTGTTCTGTATGTAATGAGAAGTTAATAGTGTTACAGGTTTGTGAGAAATTTACAGTGCGAGACAAAAAAAGAAATTAAAAGGAAGTAATTAAATCAATAGATAGACAAATAAGAAATTAAAACGAAAAAAAAAAAAAAAAATTGCAAGGGGAATGTAACATGTAATTAAGTTGTTTTTTTTTTTTTTTTTTTTTTTTTTTCCAAAAAAAAAAGGAACCTCAGACATGGGTAACTATATTTTTTAGTTTTTGGATTTTTCCATAAGTTTTAAGGATTTTTTTTTTTTTTTTTTATATTTCAAAATCGTTTATGAAGACATTAAAATTTGGGGAGCTTTTTTGCATTCTGTTCTTGTGAATGAAGAACTTGGCCAGGCCTAAAAGAACATTGACACAGAGTTCATCTGTTATGTTGCTTATAAGTAAACAGAATGTTATATGATCTTTTGAGAAGGAAACTGGTGACGATGGAATGAGAAGGAGAAAAAATATATGGTCAGTGGTTTCAATGTTGTCTTCACAAAATGTACAAATATTATCTTCAAAATTAAAGCGTACCCTCGATAATTCCTTAGATGGGTAGATGTCAGTCATAATTTTGAAGTGGGTCTCTTTTGCCTTGGGGGTATGGGTAGAGTCAGATACATAGTTCGCAGCGTGGCAATCGATTCCTCATCAAATTTATTTAAAATATCCTTTTTTTTTTTTTGACGTCCAGGGAATAAGTTTCCTGTGAAACATTTCCTAATAAAGGAGTTGCTGCGCTTTCTGTCCACAATTGAGATTCCCTGGAGTGATAGTCGGGGTAACTGTGGTTGTACGGTTCGGTGCGTCATTATATTTTTGGTCAGGAATACAAATTGTCGAGGCAGTGCGTTTCGTAACTTTAGCAACTCTAATATGGGAGGCTTGAATCTGTGTGTAGTACAGAACTGCTCATTGTCCAGAGGACTGCCAGTGTCATCCATCAAGTCAATTATTGACCATATACCTTTCTCAAAGCATTCCTTGTAAAACAGAGGTTTGTTGCCATGCAGTACATATCGATTGTTCCAAACTATTATACTGTGTGGTGAGAAATTGTGTACGTATATCATTTTCCAGTATAATAATATTTGTTTATGGAACTCTGAACATTTGACAGGAATCTTGTTGATATCCAAGTCAGAGATAAGCAGAAGACTCAGGCCGCCGACTTTGTTGAATAAGTAGTTCGGAGTACAATACCAGAAAGAACGATGAGGTTTGATCCAGGATTTCAACCAGTTCACCTTCAATGTCCCATTCAAGCAGTCCAACTCTATCACTTTCAGCCCTCCTTCACTTGTTTCTTTCACCATATGTGATTTTTCTTAGATGGTGTGGTCTGTTCCTCCAGATAAAGTTGAAATTGATTTGGTTAACAGATTTTACGAGTTGATTTGGAGCAGCATTGGAATACGCTGGGTATATACATCTGGATAAACACATCCATTTTAGTCAAATATATCCGGCCTAATATTGATAAATCTCTCTGGAGCCATATATTAGAATTAAGCTTTACTTTGATTCAGTTTAGATTCAATGTTCCTGGATTGATTTAACGTTTGGTCCTTGGATAGGAAAATGCTCAAGTATTTTATTTCTGATTTCATAGAAACATCGCTGATTTCCTTTAGTGGCGAGTCATGCAGCGCAAGAAGTTTGCATTTCTTTAAGTTTAATGACAATCCTGAAGCCTTGGAGAATGTTTTGGTTGTTTTCGGCACTTATTGGGACTTGATGTTCATTTTTCAAAACTAAGGTTGTGTCATCTGCCAGCAGGCTAATAACAATTTCTGTCCCCAACATTACTTCTGTCCCACACGTATACACACACACACACACACACACACACACACACACACACACACACACACACGCACACACACACACACACAAACACCTTAATTCCACTCTTTTATATACGCATGTCTGGAGTTCCGGGAGCTCGTTCTCAACGTTCTGGGGATAATCATAGCTGTGCTGATAGCATTGGCCGAAACGTATCCACAACCAAACCAACATTAGCTCATCCAGTCATTCACATATGTGTGTGCCCAGAGGTCCGGGAGCTCCAGTCATAACTCCGGGTGATCTCTGTCCGGAGTAGGCTCACATTAGCCGGTCTAAGGGGTCCTGCTGCCCCCCAGCTTCCCCGCCTTTGAGAAGAGACACATAACTCCGCTCTTCCGCTTCTCCGCTATGGGCCCTGGTACTCCCGATCCTCCGAACTCAGGTGAATTGCGTGACGTGCTTCTGCTCTCCTATAAGCCCCTACACACTTCGAACACGGCTGTTATCACCCTGTTACTGCATTTCAATGACACCCATTTGCTTTCGATCTCAGTGTCTGCCTCCGTACGGAAAAAGCGGGATGGGTGGGGGGGCATAAGCGCATTCGTGCTGTAAGTAATCAGAAGTTAATAGTGTTAACGGTTTGCGAGAAATTTTTAATGCTAGACAAAAAAAGAAAATTAAAAGGATATAATTAAATAAATAGATAGAAAAATAAAATCAAAAACGAAAAAAAAAAATTGTGAGGGGAATATAACATGTAATTAAGTTGGCGGTTCACAAGGAATCTCAGACATCAAACTGTTTTTAATTGAACATAAATAGTACACCCAAATATACAAATGTACAAATAAACATAGCAAGGTAGAACTGAATGTCAATGAAACAACCAGGGATGAGGAAGCAACGGACATCAGGACATTTGTTCTGTATGTAATGAGAAGTTAATAGTGTTACAGGTTTGTGAGAAATTTACAGTGCGAGACAAAAAAAGAAATTAAAAGGAAGTAATTAAATCAATAGATAGACAAATAAGAAATTAAAACGAAAAAAAAAAAAAAAATTGCAAGGGGAATGTAACATGTAATTAAGTTGTTTTTTTTTTTTTTTTTTTTTTTTACCAAAAAAAAAAGGAACCTCGGACATGGGTAACTATATTTTTTAGTTTTTGGATTTTTCCATAAGTTTTAAGGATTTTTTTTTTTTTTTTTATATTTCAAAATCGTTCATGAAGACATTAAAATTTGGGGAGCATTTTTGCATTCTGTTCTTGTGAATGAAGAACTTGGCCAGGCCTAAAAGAACATTGACACAGAGTTCATCTGTTATGTTGCTTATAAGTAAACAGAATGTTATATCATCTTTTGAGAAGGAAACTGGTGACGATGGAATGAGAAGGAGAAAAAATATATGGTCAGTGGTTTCAATGTTGTCTTCACAAAATGTACAAATATTATCTTCAAAATTAAAGCGTACCCTCGATAATTCCTTAGATGGGTAGATGTCAGTCATAATTTTGAAGTGGGTCTCTTTTGCCTTGGGGGTATGGGTAGAGTCAGATACATAGTTCGCAGCGTGGCAATCGATTCCTCATCAAATTTATTTAAAATATCCTTTTTTTTTTTTTTTGACGTCCAGGGAATAAGTTTCCTGTGAAACATTTCCTAATAAAGGAGTTGCTGCGCTTTCTGTCCACAATTGAGATTCCCTGGAGTGATAGTCGGGGTAACTGTGGTTGTACGGTTCGGTGCGTCATTATATTTTTGGTCAGGAATACAAATTGTCGAGGCAGTGCGTTTCGTAACTTTAGCAACTCTAATATGGGAGGCTTGAATCTGTGTGTAGTACAGAACTGCTCATTGTCCAGAGGACTGCCAGTGTCATCCATCAAGTCAATTATCGACCATATACCTTTCTCAAAGCATTCCTTGTAAAACAGAGGTTTGTTGCCATGCAGTACATATGGATTGTTCCAAACTATTATACTGTGTGGTGAGAAATTGTGTACGTATATCATTTTCCAGTATAATAATATTTGTTTATGGAACTCTGAACATTTGACAGGAATCTTGTTGATATCCAAGTCAGAGATAAGCAGAAGACTCAGGCCGCCGACTTTGTTGAATAAGTAGTTTGGAGTACAATACCAGAAAGAACGATGAGGTTTGATCCAGGATTTCAACCAGTTCACCTTCAATGTCCCATTCAAGCAGTCCGACTCTATCACTTTCAGCCCTCCTTCACTTGTTTCTTTCACCATATGTGATTTTTCTTAGATGGTGTGGTCTGTTCCTCCAGATAAAGTTGAAATTGATTTGGTTAACAGATTTTACGAGTTGATTTGGAGCAGCATTGGAATACGCTGGGTATATACATCTGGATAAACACATCCATTTTAGTCAAATATATCCGGCCTAATATTGATAAATCTCTCTGGAGCCATATATTAGAATTAAGCTTTACTTTGATTCAGTTTAGATTCAATGTTCCTGGATTGATTTAACGTTTGGTCCTTGGATAGGAAAATGCTCAAGTATTTTATTTCTGATTTCATGGAAACATCGCTGATTTCCTTTAGTGGCGAGTCATGCAGCGCAAGAAGTTTGCATTTCTTTAAGTTTAATGACAATCCTGAAGCCTTGGAGAATGTTTTGGTTGTTTTCGGCACTTATTGGGACTTGATGTTCATTTTTCAAAACTAAGGTTGTGTCATCTGCCAGCAGGCTAATAACAATTTCAGTCCCCAGCACGTCTAACTTTTGGATATCGTTGGTATTTTCAACATAAACGGCTAGCATTTCGGTAGCAATTATAAATAAATAGGGTGAGATGGGGCAACCTTGGGGGATTCCCACATCAACATGGAAGCTCGGAGTGGTGCCGCTTGGCAGGGTGACACAGCTATGAATATTCTCATAGAGCCCACGGATCACATTCCTGAATATTTAACCAAATCCAAAATGTTCGAGCGTTGCTATGATAAATGGATGTTCGACCGAGTCAAAGGCTTTAGAAAAGTCCAAGAAGGATATGCGGCCATTATCTTCAATGCAATACGCCTCTAAACCCATCGCTCGCCCCGACTCGGGGAATCCTAGAGCCTACTTGCACCCCCGCCCTAACTTAACTCCCTCACTCGTGGAGCTCCCTGAGCTCCACACATCCCGGAGCATCACGCCGACTCATTCACATTTGAATGATTGTCTTTATTTTATGTCCGCTAGATAGAGGCATCCGCACATGCGCATCAGTGGAGCTTCAGGCCGGCTGAGGCATGGACTGAAAATCATAAAGACATGTGTGATGAGCTAAAAGGAAGATAAGCATATTTTTATAATAAATGTAAGAAAGAGAGGGTAATGCAGCCTCAGGGCGGCACTGGCCCGTGTCTCTCCAAGCCTGCCTTTGGGGGTGGGGGGGGGGGCACGGAGCAGTGTCTCCCTGTGCCGGTCCCAAGCCCGGATAAATGCAGAGGGTTGCGTCAGGAGGGGCATCCGGCGTAAAACGTTTGCCAAAACCAAACATGCGAGTCAACCATAACTATACCATACCGGATGGGTCGCGGACCGGGTTAACAACGACCGCCATTGGTACTGATGACCTACAGGGTACTAATGGAAATTGGGCTACTGTGGGTCGAAGAACAAGAAGAAGAAGAAGAGGAGGAGTGCGTGTTCGGAAGCAGAGAGAGAGGAGGAAAGGAAAGAGCCTGGGACTGAGAGTAGGGACTTTGAATATTGGGACTATGACAGGAAAAGGTAGAGAGTTGATGGACACGATGCAGAGAAGGAAGCTGGATATACTGTGTGTCCAGGAGACCAGGTGGAAGGGTTGTAAGGCTAGAAGCTTAGGAGCAGGCTTTAAGTTATACTATTATGGTGCTGACAAGAAGAGAAATGGAGTAGGAGTCATCTTGAAGGAGGAGTTTGTAAGGAACGTCCTAGAGGTGAAAAGAATGTCAGATAGACTTATGAGTCTGAAATTGGAAATTGAAGGTGTGATGCTCAGTGTTGTCAGTGGCTATGCGCCACAGGTGGGATGTGAATCTGAAGAGAAGGAGAAGTTCTGGAATGAGTTGGATGAAGTGATGCAGAATATTCCCAGAAATGAGAGAGTGGTAATTGGTGCAGACTTCAATGGACATGTTGGTGAAGGCAATAGAGGGGATGAAGAAGTGATGGGCAGATATGGTATCCAGGATAGGAATGCAGAGGGACAGATGGTGGTAGATTTTGCAAAAGGGATGGAAATGGGTGTAGTGAATACCTTTTTCCAGAAAAAACAGGAACATAGGGTAACTTATAAGAGCGGAGGTAGGAGCACGCAGGTAGACTACATCTTGTATAGACGAGGTAACCTGAAAGAGATCGGTGACTGCAAAGTAGTTGTAGGTGGGCGTGGAGCCAGACAGCATAGGATGGCGGTGTGTGCGACGACTCTGGTGACAAGGTAGATGACGAGGACAAAGGCAGAGCAGAGGACAAAGTGGTGGAAGCTGAAAAGGGAGGAGCGTTGCACGGTTTTCAGGGAGGAGTTGAGAAAGGGTCTGGGTGGTCAGGGTGAGCTGCCAGATGATTGGACAACAACAGCTAGTGTTATCAGGCAGACAGGTAGAAGAGTACTCGGTTTGTCATCTGGAAGGAAAGTTGATAAGGAGACTTGGTGGTGGAATGAGGAAGTGCAGGAGTATATACGGAGAAAGCGGTTAGCGAAGAAGAAGTGGGATACTGAGAGGACTGAAGAGAACAGAAAGCAGTTCAGGGAGATGCGGCGAAAGGTAAAGATGGCGGGAGCGAAGGCAAAACAAAGGGCGTATGATGACTTGTATGCTCAGTTGGATAGTAAGGAGGGTGAGAACGATCTATATAGGTTGGCGAAACAGAGAGATAAAGATGGAAAGGATGTACAACAGGTCCGGGTGATTAAGGACGGAGAGGGAAATGTATTGACACATCTTAGAAGAGTGATGGGAAGAGGGAAACAGTACTTTGAAGAGCTGATGAATGTGGAAAATGAAAGAGAGGCAAGGGTAGAAGAGGGGACTATTGTAGACCACAAAGTAGCACAGATTAGTAAAAGTGGTACTCCCTCCCTCATCCTGGTACTCCCTGTCCGCTGCCCCCCCCCCACCTAAACGAACTCTCACACATACGCAGGCACACACACACACATACGCAGGCACACACACACACGCACACACGCCTTAACTCATCATAGCTGTGCTAATAGCATGGGCCGAAACGCATCCACAGCCAAACACACATTAGCTCATCCACTTATTCACATGTGTGCGCCCAGAGGTACGAGAGCTCCGGTCATACGTCCGGGGGATCTATGTCCGGAGAAGGCTCACATTAGCCCGTCTAAGGGGCTCCGCTGCCCCCAAGCTTCCCCGCCTCTGAGAGGAGAAACATTACCTCCGCTCCTCCGCTCCTCTGCTTCTCAGCTCCACCGCTCTGCCTCTCCGGGCCCTGGAACTCCCGATCCGCGGGAACCCCCCCCAACCCACCAAAACAAACTCTCACACACACACAAACACACGCACACACACACACATTCACACACACAAACACACAAACACACACAGACACACCTGAACTCATCATAGCTGTGCTGATAGCATTGGCCGAAACGTATCCACAACCAAACCAACATTAGCTCATCCACTCATTCACATATGTGTGTGCCCAGAGGTCCGGGAGCTCCAGTCATAAGTCCGGGTGATCTATGTCCGGAGAAGGCTCACATTAGCCGGTCTAAGCTTCCCCGCCTTTGAGAAGAGACACATAACTCCGCTCTTCCGCTTCTCCGCTATGGGCCCTGGTACTCCCGATCCTCCGAACTCAGGTGAATTGCGTGACGTGCTTCTGCTCTCCTATAAGCCCCTACACACTTCGAACACGGCTGTTATCACCCTGTTACTGCATTTCAATGACACCCATTTGCTTTCGATCTCAGTGTCTGCCACCGTACGGAAAAAGCGGGGGGTGGGGGGTGGGGGGGCATAAGCGCATTCGTTCTGTAAGTAATCAGAAGTTAATAGTGTTAACGGTTTGCGAGAAATTTTCAATGGTAGACAAAAAAAGAAAATTAAAAGGATATAATTAAATAAATAGATGGAAAAATAAGATTAAAAACGAAAAAAAAAAATTGTGAGGGGAATATAACATGTAATTAAGTTGGCGGTTCATAAGGAATCTCAGACATCAAACTGTTTTTAATTGAACATAAATAGTACACCCAAATATACAAATGTACAAATAAACATAGCAAGGTAGAACTGAATGTCAATGAAACAACCAGGGATGAGGAAGCAACGGACATGAGGACATTTGTTCTGTATGTAATGAGAAGTTAATAGTGTTACAGGTTTGTGAGAAATTTACAGTGCGAGACAAAAAAAGAAATTAAAAGGAAGTAATTAAATCAATAGATAGACAAATAAGAAATTAAAACGAAAAAAAAAAAAAAAAATTGCAAGGGGAATGTAACATGTAATTAAGTTGTTTTTTTTTTTTTTTTCAAAAAAAAAAGGAACCTCAGACATGGGTAACTATATTTTTTGGTTTTTGGATTTTTCCATAAGTTTTAAGGATTTTTTTTTTTTTTTATATTTCAAAATCGTTTATGAAGACACTAAAATTTGGGGAGCATTTTTGCATTCTGTTCTTGTGAATGAAGAACTTGGCCAGGCCTAAAAGAACATTGACACAGAGTTCATCTGTTATGTTGCTTATAAGTAAACAGAATGTTATATCATCTTTTGAGAAGGAAACTGGTGACGATGGAATGAGAAGGAGAAAATATATATGGTCAGTGGTTTCAATGTTGTCTTCACAAAATGTACAAATATTATCTTCAAAATTAAAGCGTACCCTCGATAATTCCTTAGATGGGTAGATGTCAGTCATAATTTTGAAGTGGGTCTCTTTTGCCTTGGGGGTATGGGTAGAGTCAGATACATAGTTCGCAGCGTGGCAATCGATTCCTCATCAAATTTATTTAAAATATCCTTTTTTTTTTTTTGACGTCCAGGGAATAAGTTTCCTGTGCAACATTTCCTAATAAAGGAGTTGCTGCGCTTTCTGTCCACAATTGAGATTCCCTGGAGTGATAGTCGGGGTAACTGTGGTTGTACGGTTCGGTGCGTCATTATATTTTTGGTCAGGAATACAAATTGTCGAGGCAGTGCGTTTCGTAACTTTAGCAACTCTAATATGGGAGGCTTGAATCTGTGTGTAGTACAGAACTGCTCATTGTCTAGAGGACTGCCAGTGTCATCCATCAAGTCAATTATTGACCATATACCTTTCTCAAAGCATTCCTTGTAAAACAGAGGTTTGTTGCCATGCAGTACATATCGATTGTTCCAAACTATTATACTGTGTGGTGAGAAATTGTGTACGTATATCATTTTCCAGTATAATAATATTTGTTTATGGAACTCTGAACATTTGACAGGAATCTTGTTGATATCCAAGTCAGAGATAAGCAGAAGACTCAGGCCGCCGACTTTGTTGAATAAGTAGTTTGGAGTACAATACCAGAAAGAACGATGAGGTTTGATCCAGGATTTCAACCAGTTCACCTTCAATGTCCCATTCAAGCAGTCCAACTCTATCACTTTCAGCCCTCCTTCACTTGTTTCTTTCACCATATGTGATTTTTCTTAGATGGTGTGGTCTGTTCCTCCAGATAAAGTTGAAATTGATTTGGTTAACAGATTTTACGAGTTGATTTGGAGCAGCATTGGAATACGCTGGGTATATACATCTGGATAAACACATCCATTTTCGTCAAATATATCCGGCCTAATATTGATAAATCTCTCTGGAGCCATATATTAGAATTAAGCTTTACTTTGATTCAGTTTAGATTCAATGTTCCTGGATTGATTTAACGTTTGGTCCTTGGATAGGAAAATGCTCAAGTATTTTATTTCTGATTTCATAGAAACATCGCTGATTTCCTTTAGTGGCGAGTCATGCAGCGCAAGAAGTTTGCATTTCTTTAAGTTTAATGACAATCCTGAAGCCTTGGAGAATGTTTTGGTTTTTTTCAGCACTTATTGGGACTTGATGTTCATTTTTCAAAACTAAGGTTGTGTCATCTGCCAGCAGGCTAATAACAATTTCTGTCCCCAGCACGTCTAACTTTTGGATATCGTTGCTATTTTCAACATAAACGGCTTGCATTTCGGTAGCAATTATAAATAAATAGGGTGAGATGGGGCAACCTTGGGGGATTCCCACATCAACATGGAAGCTCGGAGTGGTGCCGCTTGGCAGGGTGACACAGCTATGAATATTCTCATAGAGCCCACGGATCACATTCCTGAATATTTAACCAAATCCAAAATGTTCGAGCGTTGCTATGATAAATGGATGTTCGACCGAGTCAAAGGCTTTAGAAAAGTCCAAGAAGGATATGCGGCCATTATCTTCAATGCAATACGCCTCTAAACCCATCGCTCGCCCCGACTCGGGGAATCCTAGAGCCTACTTGCACCCCCGCCCTAACTTAACTCCCTCACTCGTGGAGCTCCCTGAGCTCCACACATCCCGGAGCATCACGCCGACTCATTCACATTTGAATGATTGTCTTTATTTTATGTCCGCTAGATAGAGGCATCCGCACATGCGCATCAGTGGAGCTTCAGGCCGGCTGAGGCATGGACTGAAAATCATAAAGACATGTGTGATGAGCTAAAAGGAAGATAAGCATATTTTTATAATAAATGTAAGAAAGAGAGGGTAATGCAGCCTCAGGGCGGCACTGGCCCGTGTCTCTCCAAGCCTGCCTTTGGGGGGGG
>NW_028233995.1:815000-1075000 GCF_037954325.1 Fistularia commersonii
GATGGAGTTTGGGCTGCATTCCCAAGCAACCCGACTCCGAGAAGAACGCGCCCCGGCGCGACGGGAGCCCTTACCGGCCTCACACCGTCCACGGGCTTAGCCTCGATCAGAAGGACTCAGGCCCCCGAGCCACACCGGGCGAGCGGACTTCCGTACGCCACATGTCCCGTGCCGGCCTGTCCGGCGAGGATTCGGTGCGGGGCTCTTCCCTCTTCGCTCGTCTCGTCTGATCTGAGGTCGGATTCCAAAAGGGCACGCAACACGCTGTCGGGAGACAGGGAGGGGAGGGGAGACACGTCCCCGCGACAGCACGTTCCACTATTTGGCTACTCTCTCACCGGGGGGAGGCGTCCGCGCGCTGACGTGGCGCAGGCTGCGTGGAGACGGAGCGTCCGCCGGCAGCTGCGCCCCGACTCACGCGGGACTATCCCAGCGAGGGGAGTCGCGGAGAGGGAAGGGCCTAGGGGAGCGCACGAGGCGGCCGACCAGCCGACAACCGCGCGCGTCTCTCTAGTCTGCGCTTGGGGGGACGGAGGCTTGCGAGGCTCAGCTCCGACGAGCCCAGCCGCAGAAAAGGGGGGCCCGCTTCCGATTGATCGTCAGGCGACGCTCAGACAGGCGTGGCCCCGGGAGGAACCCGGGGCCGCAAGGTGCATTCGAAGTGCCGGTGATCAATGTGTCCTGCAATTCACATTACTTCTCGCAGCTAGCTGCGTTCTTCATCGACGCATAAGCCGAGTGATCCACCGCTAGGAGTTGTCACAAGACATGTTCGCTTGCCCTTCTCCCACACAGGATGACAAAAGGTTGGGGAAAAAAAACCCTGGGCGCTCCACCCCGCAAGGGGGGATGAGCACTTTTTGAACAAATGGCTATATCTTATGAACATGTGATGGGATTACACCGAAATTGACATATGGTGTGCAAAATCATGTCCTAAACAACATATTTCAACAGCAGAAAC
Source organism: Fistularia commersonii (assembly GCF_037954325.1). Lineage (NCBI taxonomy): Eukaryota > Metazoa > Chordata > Actinopteri > Syngnathiformes > Fistulariidae > Fistularia > Fistularia commersonii. The sequence goes on from NW_028233995.1 coordinate 815,965, forward strand.
CAGCTTGATGAAATTCATTAGTTATTTCCATTCCGAATCAAAAACACTTCAACTCGGTGAGATAAGCACTTTTTGACCGAATGGCTATATCTTTTGAACTTGTGGCTGGATTACACTGAATTTGACATATATTGTGACGAATCATGTCCTAAACAACATATTTCAACAACAGAAACAAACTTGATGAAATCATTAGTTATTTCCACTCCAAATCAAATACGCTTCAACTCGGTGAGAAAAGCACTTTTTGACCGAATGGCTATATCTTTTGAACTTGTAGCTGGATTATACTAAATTTGACATATATTGTGCAGAATCATGTCCTAAACAACATAATTCAACGGCAAAAACAAGCTTGATGAAATTCATTACTTATTTCCACTCCTAATCAAAAACGCTTCAACTTATCGAGATAAGCACATTTTGACTGAATGGCTATATCTTTTGAACTTGTAGCTGGTTTACACAGAATTTGACATATATTGTGCAGAATCATGTCATAAAAAAAAATGTTTCAACAACAGAAACCAGCTTGATGAAATTCATGAGTTATTTCCAATCCGAATCAAAAACGCCTCAACTCGGTGAGATAAGCACTTTTTGAACGAATGGCTATATCTTTTGAACTTGTTGCTGGATTACACTGAATTTGACATATATTGTGCAGAATCCTGTCCTTAACAACCTAATTCAACGGCACAAACCAGCTTGATGACATTCATTAGTTATTTCCACTCCTAATGAAAAACGCTTCAACTTGGTGAGATAAGCACTATTTGAACGAATGGCTATATCTTTTGAACTTGGGGCTGGATTAAACTGAATTTGACATATATTGTGCAGAATCATGTCCTAAAAAACATATTTCAACAGAAGAAACCAGCTGGATGAAATTCATTAGTTATTTCCACTCCTAATCAAAAACGATTCAACTCGGTGAGATAAGCACTTTTTGAACAAATGGCTATATCTTATGAATCTGTAATAGGATTACACTGAATTAGACATATATTGTGTCGAATAATTGTCCTAAACAACATATTTCAACAGTAGAAACCAGCTTGCTGAAATTCATTAGTTATTTCCACTCCGAATCAAAAACGCTTCAACTCGGTGAGATAAGCACTATTGGACCGAATGGCTATATCTTTTGAACTTGTAGCTGGATTACACTGAATTTGACATATATTGTGCAGAATCATTTCCTAAATGACATAATTCAATGGCAGAAACCAGCTTTATGAAATTCATGAGTTATTTCCACTCCTAATAAAAAACGCATCAACTCGGTGAGATAAGCACTTTTTGAACAAATGGCTATATATTTTGAACTTGTTGCTGGATTACACTGAATTTGACACATATTGTGCAGAATCATGTCCTAAACAACATATTTCATCAGCAGAAACCAGCTTGGTGAAATTCATGACTTATATCCACTCCGAATAAAAAACGCCTCAACTCGGTGAGATAAGCACTTTTTGAAAAAATGGCTATATCTTATGAATATTTGATGGGATTACACTGAATTAGACATATATTGTGCAGAATCAAGCCCTAAAAAACATCATTCAACGGCAGAAACCAGCTTGATGAAATTCATTTGTAATTTCCACTCCTAATAAAAAACGCATCATCTTATTGATATAAGCACTTTTTGACCGAATGGCTATATATTTTGAACTTGTAGCTGGATTACACTGAATTTGACATATATTTTGCAGAATCATGTCCTAAACAAAATCTTTCATTAACAAAAACCAGCTTGATGAAATTCATTTATAATTTCCTCTCTGAATCAAAAACGATTCAACTCGGTGAGATAAGCACTGTTTTAACGAATGGCTATATCTTTTGAACTTGTTGCTGGATTACACTGAATTTGACATATAATGTGCATATTCATGTCCTAAACAACACATTTCAACAGCTGAAATCAGCTTGGTGAAATTCATTAGTTATTTCCACTCCTAATCAAAAACGCTTCAACTCGGTGAGATAAGCACTTTTTGACCGAATGGCTATATCTTTTGAAATTGTAGCTGGGTTACACTGAATTTGATATATATTGTGCAGAATCATGTCCAAAACAACATATTGCAACAGCAGAAACCAGCTTGATGAAATTCATGAGTTATTTCCACTCCTAATCAAAAACGCTTCAACTCAGTGAGATAAGCACTTTTTGAACAAATGGCTATATCTTTTGAATTTGTAGCTGGATTACACTGAATTTGACATATATTGTGCAGAATCATGTCCTAAACAACATATTGCAACAGCAGAAACCAGCTTGATGAAATTCATCAGTTATTTCCACTCCTAATCTAAAACGTTTCAACTCGGTGAGATAAGCACTTTTTGACCGAATGGCTATATTTTTTGTACTTGTTGCTAGATTACACTGAATTTGACATATATTGTGCAAAATCATGTCCTAAACAACATAAGTCAACGGCAGAAACCAGCTTGATGAAATTCATTAGTTATTTCCACCCCTAATCAAAAACGCATCAACTCATTGAGATAAGCACTTTTTGAAAGAATGGCTCTATATTTTGAACTTGTGGCTGGATTACACTGAATTTGACATATATTTTGCAGAATCATGTCCTAAACAACATATTTCAACAGCAAAAACCAGCTTGCTGAAATTCATTTATAATTTCCACTCCGAATCAAAAACGATTCAACTCGGTGAGATAAGCACTGTTTCACAGAATGGCTATATCTTATAAATCTGTAATGGGATTACACTGAATTTGACATATAATGTGCATATTCATGTCCTAAACAACATATTTCATCAGCAAAACCAGCTTGATGAAATTGATTTATAATTTCAACTCCGAATCAAAAACGATTCAACTCGGTGAGATAAGCACTGTTTGACCGAATGGCTATATCTTATGAATCTGAATTGGGATTACACTGAATTAGACATATATTGTGCAGAATCATATCCTAAACAACATATTTCAACAGCAGAAACCAGCTTGATGAAATTCATTAGTTATTTCCACTCCGATTCAAAAACGCTTCAACTCGGTGAGATAAGCACTTTTGGACCGAATGGCTATATCTTTTGAACTTGTTGCTGGATTACAGTGAATTTGATATATATTGTGCAGAATCATGTCCTAAAAAACATAATTCAACGGCAGAAACCAGCTTGATGATATTCATTAGTTATTTCCACTCCTAATCAAAAACGCATCAACTCATTGAGATAAGCACTTTTTGACCGAATGGCTATATATTTTGAACTAGTAGCTGGATTATACTGAATTTGACATATATTGTGCAGAATCATGTCCTAAACAACATATTTCATCAGCAAAAACCAGCTTGATGAAATTCATTAGTTATTTCCACTCCTAATCAAAAACGCTTCAACTCGGTGAGATAAGCACTTTTGGACCGAACGGCTATATCTTTTGAATTTGTAGCTGGATTACCCTGAATTTGACATATATTGTGCAGAATCATGTCCTAAACAACATATTGCAACAGCAGAAACCAGCTTGATGCAATTCATGAGTTATTTCCACTCCTAATCAAAAACGCCTCAACTCGGTGAGATAAGCACTTTTTGAACAAATGGCTATATCTTATGAATCTGTGATGGGATTACACTGAATTTGACATATATTGTGCAGAATCATGTCCTAAACAAGATATTTCATCATCAAAAACCAGCTTGATGAAATTCATTAGTTAGTTCCACTCCTAATGAAAAACGCTTCAACTCGGTGAGATAAGCACTTTTTAAATGAATTGCAATATCTTTCTAACCTGTGATTGGATTACACTGAATTTGACATATATTGTGCAGAATGATGTCCTAAACAACAAATTTCAACAGAAGAAATAGCTTGAAGAAATTCATCAGTTGTTTCTACTCCCAATCAAAAACGCTTCAACTCAGTGAGATGAGCACTATTTGACCGAATGGCTATATCTTTTGAAGTTGTGGCTGGATTAAACTGAATTTGACATATATTGTGCAGAATCATGTCCTAAAAAAAATATTTCAACAGCAGAAACCAGCTTGGTGAAATTCATTAGTTATATCCACTCCGAATAAAAAAAGCCTCAACTCGGTGAGATAAGCACTTTTTGAAAAAATGGCTGTATCTTATGAATCTGTGATGGGATTACACTGAATTAGACATATATTGTGCAGAATCATGTCCTAAAAAACATATTTTAACAACATAAACCAGTTGATGAAATTCATCAGTTATTTCCCCTCCGAATCAAAAACGCTTCAACTCAGTGAGATAAGCACTTTTTGACCGAATGGCTATATCTTTTGAACTTCTAGCTGGATTACAGTGAATTTGACATATATTGTGCAGAATCATGTCCTAAACAACATATTTCATCAGCAAAAACCAGCTTGATGAAATTCATTAGTTATTTCCACTCCGAATCAAAAACGCTTCAACTCGGTGAGATAAGCACTTTTGGACCGAATGGCTATATCTTTTGAATTTGTAGCTGGATTACCCTGAATTTGACATATATTGTGCAGAATCATGTCCTAAACAACATAATTCAACGGCAGAAATCAGCTTGATGAAATTCATTAGTTATTTCCACTCTTAATAAAAAACGCATCAACTCATTGAGATAAGCACTTTTTGACCGAATGGCTATATATTTTGTACTTGTAGCTGGATTATACTGAATTTGACATATATTTTGCAGAATCATGTCCTAAACAACATATTTCAACAACAGAAACAAACTTGATGAAATCATTAGTTTTTTCCACTCCGAATCAAATACGCTTCAACTCGGTGAGAAAAGCACTTTTTGACCGAATGGCTATATCTTTTGAACTTGTAGCTGGATTATACTAAATTTGACATATATTGTGCAGAATCATGTCCTAAACAACATAATTCAACGGCAAAAACAAGCTTGATGAAATTCATTACTTATTTCCACTCCTAATCAAAAACGCTTCAACTTATCGAGATAAGCACTTTTTGACTGAATGGCTATATCTTTTGAAATTTTACCTGGATTACACAGAATTTGACATATATTTGCAGAATCATGTCATAAAAAAAATGTTTCAACAACAGAAACCAGCTTGATGAAATTCATTAGTTATTTCCAATCCGAATCAAAAACGCCTCAACTCGGTGAGATAAGCACTTTTTGAACAAATGGCTATATCTTATGAATCTGTGATGGGATTACACAGAATTAGACATATATTGTGCAGAATCATGTCCTAAACATCATATTTCAACAGCAGAAACCAGCTTGGTGTAATTCATTTGTTATTTCCACCCCAATCAAAAACGCTTCAACTCGGTGAGATAGGCACATTTTGAACAAATTTATAATATCTTTGAACCTGTGATGGGATTAAACTGAATTTGACATATATTGTGCAGAATCATGTCCCAAAAAACATATCTCAACAGCAGAAACCGCCTTGATGATATTCATTGGTTATTTCCACTCCAAATCAAAAACGCTCCAACTCGGTGAGATAAGCACTTTTTGAACGAATGGCTATATCTTTTGAACTTGTTGCTGGATTACACTGAATTTGACATATATTGTTCAGAATCCTGTCCTTAACAACATAATTCAACGGCACAAACCAGCTTGATGAAATTCATTAGTTATTTCCACTCCTAATCAAAAACGCATCAACTCATTGAGATAAGCACTTTTTGACCGAATGGCTATATATTTTGAACTCGTAGCTGGATTACACTGAATTTGACATATATTGTGCAGAATAGTGTCCTAAACAACATATTTCATCAGCAAAAACCAGCTTGATGAAATTCATTGGTTATTTCCTCTCCGAATCAAAAACGCTTCAACTCGGTGAGATAAGCACTTTTTGACCGAATGGCTATATCTTTTGAACTTGTTGCTGGATTACACTGAATTTGACATATATTGTGCAGAATCATGTCCTAAAAAATATATTTCATCAGCAAAAACCAGCTTGATGAAATTCATTAGTTATTTCCACTCCGAATCAAAAACGCTTCAACTCGGTGAGATAAGCACTTTTGGACCGAATGGCTATATCTTTTGAATTTGTAGCTGGATTACCCTGAATTTGACATATATTGTGCAGAATCATGTCCTAAACAACATAATTCAACGGCAGAAATCAGCTTGATGAAATTCATTAGTTATTTCCACTCTTAATAAAAAACGCATCAACTCATTGAGATAAGCACTTTTTGACCGAATGGCTATATATTTTGTACTTGTAGCTGGATTATACTGAATTTGACATATATTTTGCAGAATCATGTCCTAAACAACATATTTCAACAACAGAAACAAACTTGATGAAATCATTAGTTTTTTCCACTCCGAATCAAATACGCTTCAACTCGGTGAGAAAAGCACTTTTTGACCGAATGGCTATATCTTTTGAACTTGTAGCTGGATTATACTAAATTTGACATATATTGTGCAGAATCATGTCCTAAACAACATAATTCAACGGCAAAAACAAGCTTGATGAAATTCATTACTTATTTCCACTCCTAATCAAAAACGCTTCAACTTATCGAGATAAGCACTTTTTGACTGAATGGCTATATCTTTTGAAATTTTACCTGGATTACACAGAATTTGACATATATTTGCAGAATCATGTCATAAAAAAAATGTTTCAACAACAGAAACCAGCTTGATGAAATTCATTAGTTATTTCCAATCCGAATCAAAAACGCCTCAACTCGGTGAGATAAGCACTTTTTGAACAAATGGCTATATCTTATGAATCTGTGATGGGATTACACAGAATTAGACATATATTGTGCAGAATCATGTCCTAAACATCATATTTCAACAGCAGAAACCAGCTTGATGAAATTCATTAGTTATTTTCACTCCGAATAAAAAATGCCTCAACTCGGTGAGATAAGCACTTTTTGAACAAATGGCTATATCTTATGAATCTGTAATAGGATTACACTGAATTAGACATATATTGTGTAGAATTATGTCCGAAACAACATATTTCAACAGTAGAAACCAGCTTGCTGAAATTCATTAGTTATTTCCACTCCGAATCAAAAACGCTTCAACTCGGTGAGATAAGCACTATTGGACCGAATGGCTATATCTTTTGAACTTGTAGCTGGATTACACTGAATTTGACATATATTGTGCAGAATCATGTCCTAAACAACATAATTCAATGGCAGAAACCAGCTTTATGAAATTCATTAGTTATTTCCACTCCTAATAAAAAACGCATCAACTCGGTGAGATAAGCACTTTTTGAACAAATGGCTATATATTTTGAACTTGTTGCTGGATTACACTGAATTTGACACATATTGTGCAGAATCATGTCCTAAACAACATATTTCATCAGCAGAAACCAGCTTGGTGAAATTCATTACTTATATCCACTCCGAATAAAAAACGCCTCAACTCGGTGAGATAAGCACTTTTTGAAAAAATGGCTATATCTTATGAATATTTGATGGGATTACACTGAATTAGACATATATTGTGCAGAATCAAGTCCTAAAAAACTTCATTCAACGGTAGAAACCAGCTTGATGAAATTCATTTGTTATTTCCACTCCTAATAAAAAACGCATCATCTTATTGATATAAGCACTTTTTGACCGAATGGCTATATATTTTGAATTTGTAGCTGGATTACACTGAATTTGACATATATTTTGCAGAATCATGTCCTAAACAAAATATTTCATTAACAAAAACCAGCTTGATGAAATTCATTTATAATTTCCTCTCCGAATCAAAAACGATTCAACTCGGTGAGATAAGCACTGTTTGACCGAATGGCTATATCTTTTGAACTTGTTGCTGGATTACACTGAATTTGACATATAATGTCCATATTCATGTCCTAAACAACATATTTCAACAGCTGAAATCAGCTTGGTGAAATTCATTAGTTATTTCCACTCCTAATCAAAAACGCTTCAACTCGGTGAGATAAGCACTTTTTGACCGAATGGCTATATCTTTTGAATTTGTAGCTGGGTTACACTGAATTTGACATATATTGTGCAGAATCATGTCCAAAACAACATATTGCAACAGCAGAAACCAGCTTGATGAAATTCATGAGTTATTTCCACTCCTTATCAAAAACGCTTCAACTCGGTGAGATAAGCACTTTTTGACCAAATGGCTATATCTTTTGAATTTGTTGCTGGATTACACTGAATTTGACATATATTGTGCAGAATCATGTCCTAAAAAACATATTGCAACAGCAGAAACCAGCTTGATGAAATTCATCAGTTATTTCCACTCCTAATCTAAAACGTTTCAACTCGGTGAGATAAGCACTTTTTGACCGAATGGCTATATTTTTTGTACCTGTTGCTAGATTACACTGAATTTGACATATATTTTGCAAAATCATGTCCTAAACAAAATATTTCATTAACAAAAACCAGCTTGATGAAATTCATTTATAATTTCCTCTCTGAATCAAAAACGATTCAACTCGGTGAGATAAGCACTGTTTTAACGAATGGCTATATCTTTTGAACTTGTTGCTGGATTACACTGAATTTGACATATAATGTGCATATTCATGTCCTAAACAACATATTTCAACAGCCGAAATCAGCTTGGTGAAATTCATTAGTTATTTCCACTCCTAATCAAAAACGCTTCAACTCGGTGAGATAAGCACTTTTTGACCGAATGGCTATATCTTTTGAATTTGTAGCTGGGTTACACTGAATTTGACATATATTGTGCAGAATCATGTCCAAAACAACATATTGCAACAGCAGAAACCAGCTTGATGAAATTCATGAGTTATTTCCACTCCTAATCAAAAACGCTTCAAATCGGTGAGATAAGCACTTTTTGAACAAATGGCTATATCTTTTGAATTTGTAGCTGGATTACACTGAATTTGACATATATTGTGCAGAATCATGTCCTAAACAACATATTGCAACAGCAGAAACCAGCTTGATGAAATTCATTAGTTATTTCCACTCCTAATCTAAAACGTTTCAACTCGGTGAGATAAGCACTTTTTGACCGAATGGCTATATTTTTTGTACTTGTTGCTAGATTACACTGAATTTGACATATATTGTGCAGAATCATGTCCTAAACAACATAATTCAACGGCAGAAACCAGCTTGATGAAATTCATTAGTTATTTCCACTCCTAATCAAAAACGCATCAACTCATTGAGATAAGCACTTTTTGAAAGAATGGCTCTATATTTTGAACTTGTGGCTGGATTACACTGAATTTGACATATATTTTGCAGAATCATGTCCTAAACAACATATTTCAACAGCAAAAACCAGCTTGCTGAAATTCATTTATAATTTCCACTCCGAATCAAAAACGATTCAACTCGGTGAGATAAGCACTGTTTCACCGAATGGCTATATCTTATAAATCTGTAATGGGATTACACTGAATTTGACATATAATGTGCATATTCATGTCCTAAACAACATATTTCATCAGCAAAACCAGCTTGATGAAATTGATTTATAATTTCAACTCCGAATCAAAAACGATTCAACTTGGTGAGATAAGCACTGTTTGACCGAATGGCTATATCTTATGAATCTGAATTGGGATTACACTGAATTAGACATATATTGTGCAGAATCATATCCTAAACAACATATTTCAACAGCAGAAACCAGCTTGATGAAATTCATTAGTTATTTCCACTCCGATTCAAAAACGCTTCAACTCGGTGAGATAAGCACTTTTTGACCGAATGGCTATATTTTTTGTACTTGTTGCTAGATTACACTGAATTTGACATATATTGTGCAGAATCATGTCCTAAACAACATAATTCAACGGCAGAAACCAGCTTGATGAAATTCATTAGTTATTTCCACTCCTAATCAAAAACGCTTCAACTCATTGAGATAAGCACTTTTTGAAAGAATGGCTCTATATTTTGAACTTGTGGCTGGATTACACTGAATTTGACATATATTTTGCAGAATCATGTCCTAAACAACATATTTCAACAGCAAAAACCAGCTTGCTGAAATTCATTTATAATTTCCACTCCGAATCAAAAACGATTCAACTCGGTGAGATAAGCACTGTTTCACCGAATGGCTATATCTTATAAATCTGTAATGGGATTACACTGAATTTGACATATAATGTGCATATTCATGTCCTAAACAACATATTTCATCAGCAAAACCAGCTTGATGAAATTGATTTATAATTTCAACTCCGAATCAAAAACGATTCAACTCGGTGAGATAAGCACTGTTTGACCGAATGGCTATATCTTATGAATCTGAATTGGGATTACACTGAATTAGACATATATTGTGCAGAATCATATCCTAAACAACATATTTCAACAGCAGAAACCAGCTTGATGAAATTCATTAGTTATTTCCACTCCGATTCAAAAACGCTTCAACTCGGTGAGATATGCACTTTTGGACCGAATGGCTATATCTTTTGAACTTGTTGCTGGATTACAGTGAATTTGATATATATTGTGCAGAATCATGTCCTAAAAAACATAATTCAACGGCAGAAACCAGCTTGATGCTATTCATTAGTTATTTCCACTCCTAATCAAAAACGCATCAACTCATTGAGATAAGCACTTTTTGACCGAATGGCTATATATTTTGAACTAGTAGCTGGATTACACTGAATTTGACATATATTGTGCAGAATCATGTCCTTAACAACATATTTCATCAGCAAAAACCAGCTTGATGAAATTCATTAGTTATTTCCACTCCTAATCAAAAACGCTTCAACTCGGTGAGATAAGCACTTTTGGACCGAACGGCTATATCTTTTGAATTTGTACCTGGATTACCCTGAATTTGACATATATTGTCCAGAATCATGTCCTAAACAACATATTGCAACAGCAGAAACCAGCTTGATGCAATTCATGAGTTATTTCCACTCCTAATAAAAAACGCTTCAACTCGGTGAGATAAGCACTTTTTAAATGAATTGCAATATATTTCTAACCTGTGATTGGATTACACTGAATTTGACATATATTGTGCAGAATGATGTCCTAAACAACAAATTTCAACAGAAGAAATAGCTTGAAGAAATTCATCAGTTGTTTCTACTCCCAATCAAAAACGCTTCAACTCAGTGAGATGAGCACTATTTGACCGAATGGCTATATCTTTTGAAGTTGTAGCTGGATTAAACTGAATTTGACATATATTGTGCAGAATCATGTCCTAAAAAAAATATTTCAACAGCAGAAACCAGCTTGGTGAAATTCATTAGTTATATCCACTCCGAATAAAAAAAGCCTCAACTCGGTGAGATAAGCACTTTTTGAAAAAAATGGCTGTATCTTATGAATCTGTGAATGGGATTACACTGAATTAGACATATATTGTGCAGAATCATGTCCTAAAAAACATATTTTAACAACATAAACCAGTTGATGAAATTCATCAGTTATTTCCCCTCCGAATCAAAAACGCTTCAACTCAGTGAGATAAGCACTTTTTGACCGAATGGCTATATCTTTTGAACTTCTAGCTGGATTACAGTGAATTTGACATATATTGTGCAGAATCATGTCCTAAACAACATAATTCAATGGCAGAAATCAGCTTGATGAAATTCATTAGTTATTTCCACTCTTAATAAAAAACGCATCAACTCATTGAGATAAGCACTTTTTGACCGAATGGCTATATATTTTGTACTTGTAGCTGGATTATACTGAATTTGACATATATTTTGCAGAATCATGTCCTAAACAACATATTTCAACAACAGAAACAAACTTGATGAAATCATTAGTTTTTTCCACTCCGAATCAAATACGCTTCAACTCGGTGAGAAAAGCACTTTTTGACCGAATGGCTATATCTTTTGAACTTGTAGCTGGATTATACTAAATTTGACATATATTGTGCAGAATCATGTCCTAAACAACATAATTCAACGGCAAAAACAAGCTTGATGAAATTCATTACTTATTTCCACTCCTAATCAAAAACGCTTCAACTTATCGAGATAAGCACTTTTTGACTGATTGGCTATATCTTTTGAACTTTTAGCTGGATTACACAGAATTTGACAAATATTTGCAGAATCATGTCATAAAAAAAATGTTTCAACAACAGAAACCAGCTTGATGCAATTCATGAGTTATTTCCAATCCGAATCAAAAACGCCTCAACTCGGTGAGATAAGCACTTTTTGAACAAATGGCTATATCTTATGAATCTGTGATGGGATTACACAGAATTAGACACATATTGTGCAGAATCATGTCCTAAACATCATATTTCAACAGCAGAAACCAGCTTGGTGTAATTCATATGTTATTTCCACTTGAATCAAAAACGCTTCAACTCGGTGAGATAAGCACATTTTGAACGAATTTATAATATCTTTGAACCTGTGATGGGATTAAACTGAATTTGACATATATTGTGCAGAATCATGTCCCTAACAACATATCTCAACAGCAGAAACCGCCTTGATGATATTCATTGGTTATTTCCACTCCAAATCAAAAACGCTCCAACTCGGTGAGATAAGCACTTTTTGAACGAATGGCTATATCTTTTGAACTTGTTGCTGGATTACACTGAATTTGCATTTATATTGTTCAGAATCCTGTCCTTAAGAACATAATTCAACGGCACAAACCAGCTTGATGAAATTCATTAGTTATTTCCACTCCTAATCAAAAACGCATCAACTCATTGAGATAAGCACTTTTTGACCGAATGGCTATATATTTTGAACTCGTAGCTGGATTACACTGAATTTGACATATATTGTGCAGAATCATGTCCTAAACAACATATTTCATCAGCAAAAACCAGCTTGATGAAATTCATTGGTTATTTCCACTCCTAATGAAAAACGCTTCAACTTGGTGAGATAAGCACTATTTGAACGAATGGCTATATCTTTTGAACTTGGGGCTGGATTACACTGAATTTGACATATATTGTGCAGAATCATGTCCTAAACAACATATTTCATCAGCAAAAACCAGCTTGATGAAATTCATCAGTTATTTCCACTCCTAATCTAAAACGTTTCAACTCGGTGAGATAAGCACTTTTTGACCGAATGGCTATATTTTTTGTACCTGTTGCTAGATTACACTGAATTTGACATATATTTTGCAAAATCATGTCCTAAACAAAATATTTCATTAACAAAAACCAGCTTATTGAAATTCATTTATAATTTCCTCTCTGAATCAAAAACGATTCAACTCGGTGAGATAAGCACTGTTTTAACGAATGGCTATATCTTTTGAACTTGTTGCTGGATTACACTGAATTTGACATATAATGTGCATATTCATGTCCTAAACAACATATTTCAACAGCCGAAATCAGCTTGGTGAAATTCATTAGTTATTTCCACTCCTAATCAAAAACGCTTCAACTCGGTGAGATAAGCACTTTTTGACCGAATGGCTATATCTTTTGAATTTGTAGCTGGGTTACACTGAATTTGACATATATTGTGCAGAATCATGTCCAAAACAACATATTGCAACAGCAGAAACCAGCTTGATGAAATTCATGAGTTATTTCCACTCCTAATCAAAAACGCTTCAAATCGGTGAGATAAGCACTTTTTGAACAAATGGCTATATCTTTTGAATTTGTAGCTGGATTACACTGAATTTGACATATATTGTGCAGAATCATGTCCTAAACAACATATTGCAACAGCAGAAACCAGCTTGATGAAATTCATCAGTTATTTCCACTCCTAATCTAAAACGTTTCAACTCGGTGAGATAAGCACTTTTTGACCGAATGGCTATATTTTTTGTACTTGTTGCTAGATTACACTGAATTTGACATATATTGTGCAGAATCATGTCCTAAACAACATAATTCAACGGCAGAAACCAGCTTGATGAAATTCATTAGTTATTTCCACTCCTAATCAAAAACGCATCAACTCATTGAGATAAGCACTTTTTGAAAGAATGGCTCTATATTTTGAACTTGTGGCTGGATTACACTGAATTTGACATATATTTTGCAGAATCATGTCCTAAACAACATATTTCAACAGCAAAAACCAGCTTGCTGAAATTCATTTATAATTTCCACTCCGAATCAAAAACGATTCAACTCGGTGAGATAAGCACTGTTTCACCGAATGGCTATATCTTATAAATCTGTAATGGGATTACACTGAATTTGACATGTAATGTGCATATTCATGTCCTAAACAACATATTTCATCAGCAAAACCAGCTTGATGAAATTGATTTATAATTTCAACTCCGAATCAAAAACGATTCAACTCGGTGAGATAAGCACTGTTTGACCGAATGGCTATATCTTATGAATCTGAATTGGGATTACACTGAATTAGACATATATTGTGCAGAATCATATCCTAAACAACATATTTCAACAGCAGAAACCAGCTTGATGAAATTCATTAGTTATTTCCACTCCGATTCAAAAACGCTTCAACTCGGTGAGATATGCACTTTTGGACCGAATGGCTATATCTTTTGAACTTGTTGCTGGATTACAGTGAATTTGATATATATTGTGCAGAATCATGTCCTAAAAAACATAATTCAACGGCAGAAACCAGCTTGATGATATTCATTAGTTATTTCCACTCCTAATCAAAAACGCATCAACTCATTGAGATAAGCACTTTTTGACCGAATGGCTATATATTTTGAACTAGTAGCTGGATTACACTGAATTTGACATATATTGTGCAGAATCATGTCCTTAACAACATATTTCATCAGCAAAAACCAGCTTGATGAAATTCATTAGTTATTTCCACTCCTAATCAAAAACGCTTCAACTCGGTGAGATAAGCACTTTTGGACCGAACGGCTATATCTTTTGAATTTGTACCTGGATTACCCTGAATTTGACATATATTGTGCAGAATCATGTCCTAAACAACATATTGCAACAGCAGAAACCAGCTTGATGCAATTCATGAGTTATTTCCACTCCTAATAAAAAACGCTTCAACTCGGTGAGATAAGCACTTTTTAAATGAATTGCAATATATTTCTAACCTGTGATTGGATTACACTGAATTTGACATATATTGTGCAGAATGATGTCCTAAACAACAAATTTCAACAGAAGAAATAGCTTGAAGAAATTCATCAGTTGTTTCTACTCCCAATCAAAAACGCTTCAACTCAGTGAGATGAGCACTATTTGACCGAATGGCTATATCTTTTGAAGTTGTAGCTGGATTAAACTGAATTTGACATATATTGTGCAGAATCATGTCCTAAAAAAAATATTTCAACAGCAGAAACCAGCTTGGTGAAATTCATTAGTTATATCCACTCCGAATAAAAAAAGCCTCAACTCGGTGAGATAAGCACTTTTTGAAAAAAATGGCTGTATCTTATGAATCTGTGAATGGGATTACACTGAATTTGACATATATTGTGCAGAATCATGTCCTAAACAACATATCTCAACAGCAGAAACCGCGTTGATGATATTCATTGGTTATTTCCACTCCAAATCAAAAACGCTCCAACTCGGTGAGATAAGCACTTTTTGAACGAATGGCTATATCTTTTGAACTTGTTGCTGGATTACACTGAATTTGACATATATTGTTCAGAATCCTGTCCTTAACAACATAATTCAACGGCACAAACCAGCTTGATGAAATTCATTAGTTATTTCCACTCCTAATCAAAAACGCATCAACTCATTGAGATAAGCACTTTTTGACCGAATGGCTATATATTTTGAACTCGTAGCTGGATTACACTGAATTTGACATATATTGTGCAGAATCATGTCCTAAACAACATATTTCATCAGCAAAAACCAGCTTGATGAAATTCATTGGTTATTTCCACTCCTAATGAAAAACGCTTCAACTTGGTGAGATAAGCACTATTTGAACGAATGGCTATATCTTTTGAACTTGGGGCTGGATTACACTGAATTTGACATATATTGTGCAGAATCATGTCCTAAATGACATAATTCAATGGCAGAAACCAGCTTTATGAAATTCATTAGTTATTTCCACTCCTAATAAAAAACGCATCAACTCGGTGAGATAAGCACTTTTTGAACAAATGGCTATATATTTTGAACTTGTTGCTGGATTACACTGAATTTGACACATATTGTGCAGAATCATGTCCTAAACAACATATTTCATCAGCAGAAACCAGCTTGGTGAAATTCATTACTTATATCCACTCCGAATAAAAAAAGCCTCAACTCGGTGAGATAAGCACTTTTTGAAAAAATGGCTATATCTTATGAATATTTGATGGGATTACACTGAATTAGACATATATTGTGCAGAATCAAGTCCTAAAAAACTTCATTCAACGGTAGAAACCAGCTTGATGAAATTCATTTGTTATTTCCACTCCTAATAAAAAACGCATCATCTTATTGATATAAGCACTTTTTGACCGAATGGCTATATATTTTGAACTTGTAGCTGGATTACACTGAATTTGACATATAATTTGCATATTCATGTCCTAAAAAACATATTTCATCAGCAAAAACCAGCTTGATGAAATTCATTAGTTATTTCCACTCCGAATCAAAAACGCTTCAACTCGGTGAGATAAGCACTTTTGGACCAAATGGCTATATCTTCTGAATTTGTAGCTGGATTACCCTGAATTTGACATATATTGTGCGGAATCATGTCCTAAACAACATAATTCAACGGCAGAAACCAGCTTGATGAAATTCATTAGTTATTTCCACTCTTAATAAAAAACGCATCAACTCATTGAGATAAGCACTTTTTGACCGAATGGCTATATATTTTGTACTTGTAGCTGGATTATACTGAATTTGACATATATTGTGCAGAATCATGTCCTAAACAACATATTTCAACAACAGAAACAAACTTGATGAAATCATTAGTTTTTTCCACTCCGAATCAAATACGCTTCAACTCGGTGACAAAAGCACTTTTTGACCGAATGGCTATATCTTTTGAACTTGTAGCTGGATTATACTAAATTTGACATATATCGTGCAGAATCATGTCCTAAACAACATAATTCAACGGCAAAAACAAGCTTGATGAAATTCATTACTTATTTCCACTCCTAATCAAAAACGCTTCAACTTATCGAGATAAGCACTTTTTGACTGAATGGCTATATCTTTTGAACTTGTAGCTGGATTACACAGAATTTGACATATATTTGCAGAATCATGTCATAAAAAAAATTTTTCAACAACAGAAACCAGCTTGATGAAATTCATTAGTTATTTCCAATCCGAATCAAAAACGCCTCAACTCGGTGAGATAAGCACTTTTTGAACAAATGGCTATATCTTATGAATCTGTGATGGGATTACACAGAATTAGACATATATTGTGCAGAATCATGTCCTAAACATCATATTTCAACAGCAGAAACCAGCTTGGTGTAATTCATTTGTTATTTCCACTCCGAATCAAAAACGCTTCAACTCGGTGAGATAAGCACATTTTGAACGAATTTATAATATCTTTGAACCTGTGATGGGATTAAACTGAATTTGACATATATTGTGCAGAATCATGTCCCAAACAACATATCTCAACAGCAGAAACCGCCTTGATGATATTCATTGGTTATTTCCACTCCAAATCAAAAACGCTCCAACTCGGTGAGATAAGCACTTTTTGAACGAATGGCTATATCTTTTGAACTTGTTGCTGGATTACACTGAATTTGACATATATTGTTCAGAATCCTGTCCTTAACAACATAATTCAACGGCACAAACCAGCTTGATGAAATTCATTAGTTATTTCCACTCCTAATCAAAAACGCATCAACTCATTGAGATAAGCACTTTTTGACCGAATGGCTATATATTTTGAACTCGTAGCTGGATTACACTGAATTTGACATATATTGTGCAGAATAGTGTCCTAAACAACATATTTCATCAGAAAAAAAACAGCTTGATGAAATTCATTGGTTATTTCCACTCCTAATGAAAAACGCTTCAACTTGGTGAGATAAGCACTATTTGAACAAATGGCTATATCTTTTGAACTTGGGGCTGGATTAAACTGAATTTTACATATATTGTGCAGAATCATGTCCTAAAAAACATATTTCAACAGAAGAAACCAGCTGGATGAAATTCATTAGTTATTTCCACTCCTAATCAAAAACGCTTCAACTCGGTGAGATAAGCACTTTTTGACCGAATGGCTATATCTTTTGAACTTGTTGCTGGATTACACTGAATTTGACATATATTGTGCAGAATCATGTCCTAAAAAATATATTTCCATAGTAGAAACCAGCTTGATGAAATTCATTAGTTATTTTCACTCCGAATAAAAAATGCCTCAACTCGGTGAGATAAGCACTTTTTGAACAAATGGCTATATCTTATGAATCTGTAATGGGATTACACTGAATTAGACATATATTGTGCAGAATCATGTCCTAAACAACATATTTCAACAGCAGAAACCAGCTTGATGAAATTCATTAGTTATTTCCACTCCGATTCAAAAACGCTTCAATTCGGTGAGATAAGCACTTTTGGACCGAATGGCTATATCTTTTGAACTTGTTGCTGGATTACAGTGAATTTGATATATATTGTGCAGAATCATGTCCTAAAAAAACATAATTCAACGGCAGAAACCAGCTTGATGATATTCATTAGTTATTTCCACTCCTAATCAAAAACGCATCAACTCATTGAGATAAGCACTTTTTGACCGAATGGCTATATATTTTGAACTAGTAGCTGGATTACACTGAATTTGACATATATTGTGCAGAATCATGTCCTAAAAAACATATTTCATCAGCAAAAACCAGCTTGATGAAATTCATTAGTTATTTCCACTCCTAATCAAAAACGCTTCAACTCGGTGAGATAAGCACTTTTGGACCGAACGGCTATATCTTTTGAATTTGTAGCTGGATTACCCTGAATTTGACATATATTGTGCAGAATCATGTCCTAAACAACATATTGCAACAGCAGAAACCAGCTTGATGCAATTCATGAGTTATTTCCACTCCTAATCAAAAACGCCTCAACTCGGTGAGATAAGCACTTTTTGAACAAATGGCTATATCTTATGAATCTGTGATGGGATTACACTGAATTTGACATATATTGTGCAGAATCATGTCCTAAACAAGATATTTTATCATCAAAAACCAGCTTGATGAAATTCATGAGTTAGTTCCACTCCTAATGAAAAACGCTTCAACTCGGTGAGATAAGCACTTTTTAAATGAGTTGCAATATCTTTCTAACCTGTGATTGGATTACACTGAATTTGACATATATTGTGCAGAATGATGTCCTAAACAACAAATTTCAACAGAAGAAATAGCTTGAAGAAATTCATCAGTTGTTTCTACTCCCAATCAAAAACGCTTCAACTCAGTGAGATGAGCACTATTTGACCGAATGGCTATATCTTTTGAAGTTGTAGCTGGATTAAACTGAATTTGACATATATTGTGCAGAATCATGTCCTAAAAAAAATATTTCAACAGCAGAAACCAGCTTGGTGAAATTCATTAGTTATATCCACTCCGAATAAAAAAAGCCTCAACTCGGTGAGATAAGCACTTTTATAAAAAATGGCTGTATCTTATGAATCTGTGATGGGATTACACTGAATTAGACATATATTGTGCAGAATCATGTCCTAAAAAACATATTTCAACAACATAAACCAGTTGATGAAATTCATCAGTTATTTCCCCTCCGAATCAAAAACGCTTCAACTCAGTGAGATAAGCACTTTTTGACCGAATGGCTATATCTTTTGAACTTCTAGCTGGATTACAGTGAATTTGACATATATTGTGCAGAATCATGTCCTAAACAACATATTTCATCAGCAAAAACCAGCTTGATGAAATTCATTAGTTATTTCCACTCCGAATCAAAAACGCTTCAACTCGGTGAGATAAGCACTTTTGGACCGAATGGCTATATCTTTTGAATTTGTGGCTGGATTAACCTGAATTTGACATATATTGTGCAGAATCATGTCCTAAACAACATAATTCAACGGCACAAACCAGCTTGATGAAATTCATTAGTTATTTCCACTCTTAATAAAAAACGCATCAACTCATTGAGATAAGCACTTTTTGACCGAATGGCTATATCTTTTGAACTTGTAGCTGGATTATACTAAATTTGACATATATTGTGCAGAATCATGTCCTAAACAACATAATTCAACGGCAAAAACAAGCTTGATGAAATTCATTACTTATTTCCACTCCTAATCAAAAACGCTTCAACTTATCGAGATAAGCACTTTTTGACTGAATGGCTATATCTTTTGAACTTTTAGCTGGATTACACAGAATTTGACATATATTTGCAGAATCATGTCATAAAAAAAATGTTTCAACAACAGAAACCAGCTTGATGAAATTCATTAGTTATTTCCAATCCGAATCAGAAATGCTTCAACTCGGTGTGATAAGCACTTTTTGAACAAATGGCTATATATTTTGAACTTGTAGCTGGATTACACTGAATTTGACATATAATGTGCATATTCATGTCCTAAACAACATATTTCATCAGCAAAAACCAGCTTGATGAAATTCATTAGTTATTTCCACTCCGAATCAAAAACGCTTCAACTCGGTGAGATAAGCACTTTTGGACCAAATGGCTATATCTTCTGAATTTGTAGCTGGATTACCCTGAATTTGACATATATTGTGCGGAATCATGTCCTAAACAACATAATTCAACGGCAGAAACCAGCTTGATGAAATTCATTAGTTATTTCCACTCTTAATAAAAAACGCATCAACTCATTGAGATAAGCACTTTTTGACCGAATGGCTATATATTTTGTACTTGTAGCTGGATTATACTGAATTTGACATATATTGTGCAGAATCATGTCCTAAACAACATATTTCAACAACAGAAACAAACTTGATGAAATCATTAGTTTTTTCCACTCCGAATCAAATACGCTTCAACTCGGTGAGAAAAGCACTTTTTGACCGAATGGCTATATCTTTTGAACTTGTAGCTGGATTATACTAAATTTGACATATATCGTGCAGAATCATGTCCTAAACAACATAATTCAACGGCAAAAACAAGCTTGATGAAATTCATTACTTATTTCCACTCCTAATCAAAAACGCTTCAACTTATCGAGATAAGCACTTTTTGACTGAATGGCTATATCTTTTGAACTTGTAGCTGGATTACACAGAATTTGACATATATTTGCAGAATCATGTCATAAAAAAAATGTTTCAACAACAGAAACCAGCTTGATGAAATTCATTAGTTATTTCCAATCCGAATCAAAAACGCCTCAACTCGGTGAGATAAGCACTTTTTGAACAAATGGCTATATCTTATGAATCTGTGATGGGATTACACAGAATTAGACATATATTGTGCAGAATCATGTCCTAAACATCATATTTCAACAGCAGAAACCAGCTTGGTGTAATTCATTTGTTATTTCCACTCCGAATCAAAAACGCTTCAACTCGGTGAGATAAGCACATTTTGAACGAATTTATAATATCTTTGAACCTGTGATGGGATTAAACTGAATTTGACATATATTGTGCAGAATCATGTCCCAAACAACATATCTCAACAGCAGAAACCGCCTTGATGATATTCATTGGTTATTTCCACTCCAAATCAAAAACGCTCCAACTCGGTGAGATAAGCACTTTTTGAACGAATGGCTATATCTTTTGAACTTGTTGCTGGATTACACTGAATTTGACATATATTGTTCAGAATCCTGTCCTTAACAACAAAATTCAACGGCACAAACCAGCTTGATGAAATTCATTAGTTATTTCCACTCCTAATCAAAAACGCATCAACTCATTGAGATAAGCACTTTTTGACCGAATGGCTATATATTTTGAACTCGTAGCTGGATTACACTGAATTTGACATATATTGTGCAGAATAGTGTCCTAAACAACATATTTCATCAGAAAAAAACCAGCTTGATGAAATTCATTGGTTATTTCCACTCCTAATGAAAAACGCTTCAACTTGGTGAGATAAGCACTATTTGAACAAATGGCTATATCTTTTGAACTTGTTGCTGGATTACACTGAATTTGACATATATTGTGCAGAATCATGTCCTAAAAAATATATTTCCATAGTAGAAACCAGCTTGATGAAATTCATTAGTTATTTTCACTCCGAATAAAAAATGCCTCAACTCGGTGAGATAAGCACTTTTTGAACAAATGGCTATATCTTATGAATCTGTAATGGGATTACACTGAATTAGACATATATTGTGCAGAATCATGTCCTAAACAACATATTTCAACAGCAGAAACCAGCTTGATGAAATTCATTAGTTATTTCCACTCCGATTCAAAAACGCTTCAACTCGGTGAGATAAGCACTTTTGGACCGAATGGCTATATCTTTTGAACTTGTTGCTGGATTACAGTGAATTTGATATATATTGTGCAGAATCATGTCCTAAAAAAACATAATTCAACGGCAGAAACCAGCTTGATGATATTCATTAGTTATTTCCACTCCTAATCAAAAACGCATCAACTCATTGAGATAAGCACTTTTTGACCGAATGGCTATATATTTTGAACTAGTAGCTGGATTACACTGAATTTGAAATATATTGTGCAGAATCATGTCCTAAAAAACATATTTCATCAGCAAAAACCAGCTTGATGAAATTCATTAGTTATTTCCACTCCTAATCAAAAACGCTTCAACTCGGTGAGATAAGCACTTTTGGACCGAACGGCTATATCTTTTGAATTTGTAGCTGGATTACCCTGAATTTGACATATATTGTGCAGAATCATGTCCTAAACAACATATTGCAACAGCAGAAACCAGCTTGATGCAATTCATGAGTTATTTCCACTCCTAATCAAAAACGCCTCAACTCGGTGAGATAAGCACTTTTTGAACAAATGGCTATATCTTATGAATCTGTGATGGGATTACACTGAATTTGACATATATTGTGCAGAATCATGTCCTAAACAAGATATTTCATCATCAAAAACCAGCTTGATGAAATTCATTAGTTAGTTCCACTCCTAATGAAAAACGCTTCAACTCGGTGAGATAAGCACTTTTTAAATGAATTGCAATATCTTTCTAACCTGTGATTGGATTACACTGAATTTGACATATATTGTGCAGAATGATGTCCTAAACAACAAATTTCAACAGAAGAAAAAGCTTGAAGAAATTCATCAGTTGTTTCTACTCCCAATCAAAAACGCTTCAACTCAGTGAGATGAGCACTATTTGACCGAATGGCTATATCTTTTGAAGTTGTAGCTGGATTAAACTGAATTTGACATATATTGTGCAGAATCATGTCCTAAAAAAAATATTTCAACAGCAGAAACCAGCTTGGTGAAATTCATTAGTTATATCCACTCCGAATAAAAAAAGCCTCAACTCGGTGAGATAAGCACTTTTATAAAAAATGGCTGTATCTTATGAATCTGTGATGGGATTACACTGAATTAGACATATATTGTGCAGAATCATGTCCTAAAAAACATATTTCAACAACATAAACCAGTTGATGAAATTCATCAGTTATTTCCCCTCCGAATCAAAAACGCTTCAACTCAGTGAGATAAGCACTTTTTGACCGAATGGCTATATCTTTTGAACTTCTAGCTGGATTACAGTGAATTTGACATATATTGTGCAGAATCATGTCCTAAACAACATATTTCATCAGCAAAAACCAGCTTGATGAAATTCATCAGTTATTTCCACTCCGAATCAAAAACGCTTCAACTCGGTGAGATAAGCACTTTTGGACCGAATGGCTATATCTTTTGAATTTGTGGCTGGATTACCCTGAATTTGACATATATTGTGCAGAATCATGTCCTAAACAACATAATTCAACGGCACAAACCAGCTTGATGAAATTCATTATTTATTTCCACTCTTAATAAAAAACGCATCAACTCATTGAGATAAGCACTTTTTGACCGAATGGCTATATCTTTTGAACTTGTAGCTGGATTATACTAAATTTGACATATATTGTGCAGAATCATGTCCTAAACAACATAATTCAACGGCAAAAACAAGCTTGATGAAATTCATTACTTATTTCCACTCCTAATAAAAAACGCTTCAACTTATCGAGATAAGCACTTTTTGACTGAATGGCTATATCTTTTGAACTTTTAGCTGGATTACACAGAATTTGACATATATTTGCAGAATCATGTCATAAAAAAAATGTTTCAACAACAGAAACCAGCTTGATGAAATTCATTAGTTATTTCCAATCCGAATCAGAAATGCCTCAACTCGGTGAGATAAGCACTTTTTGAACAAATGGCTATATCTTATGAATCTGTGATGGGATTATACAGAATTAGACATATATTGTGCAGAATCATGTCCTAAACATCATATGTCAACAGCAGAAACCAGCTTGGTGTAATTCATTTGTTATTTCCACTCCGAATCAAAAACGCTTCAACTCGGTGAGATAAGCACATTTTGAACGAATTTATAATATCTTTGAACCTGTGATGGGATTAAACTGAATTTGACATATATTGTGCAGAATCATGTCCCAAAAAACATATCTCAACAGCAGAAACCGCCTTGATGATATTCATTGGTTATTTCCACTCCAAATCAAAAACGCTCCAACTCGGTGAGATAAGCACTTTTTGAACGAATGGCTATATCTTTTGAACTTGTTGCTGGATTACACTGAATTTGACATATATTGTTCAGAATCCTGTCCTTAACAACAAAATTCAACGGCACAAACCAGCTTGATGAAATTCATTAGTTATTTCCACTCCTAATCAAAAACGCATCAACTCATTGAGATAAGCACTTTTTGACCGAATGGCTATATATTTTGAACTCGTAGCTGGATTACACTGAATTTGACATATATTGTGCAGAATAGTGTCCTAAACAACATATTTCATCAGAAAAAAACCAGCTTGATGAAATTCATTGGTTATTTCCACTCCTAATGAAAAACGCTTCAACTTGGTGAGATAAGCACTATTTGAACAAATGGCTATATCTTTTGAACTTGTTGCTGGATTACACTGAATTTGACATATATTGTGCAGAATCATGTCCTAAAAAATATATTTCCATAGTAGAAACCAGCTTGATGAAATTCATTAGTTATTTTCACTCCGAATAAAAAATGCCTCAACTCGGTGAGATAAGCACTTTTTGAACAAATGGCTATATCTTATGAATCTGTAATGGGATTACACTGAATTAGACATATATTGTGCAGAATCATGTCCTAAACAACATATTTCAACAGCAGAAACCAGCTTGATGAAATTCATTAGTTATTTCCACTCCGATTCAAAAACGCTTCAACTCGGTGAGATAAGCACTTTTGGACCGAATGGCTATATCTTTTGAACTTGTTGCTGGATTACAGTGAATTTGATATATATTGTGCAGAATCATGTCCTAAAAAAACATAATTCAACGGCAGAAACCAGCTTGATGATATTCATTAGTTATTTCCACTCCTAATCAAAAACGCATCAACTCATTGAGATAAGCACTTTTTGACCGAATGGCTATATATTTTGAACTAGTAGCTGGATTACACTGAATTTGAAATATATTGTGCAGAATCATGTCCTAAAAAACATATTTCATCAGCAAAAACCAGCTTGATGAAATTCATTAGTTATTTCCACTCCTAATCAAAAACGCTTCAACTCGGTGAGATAAGCACTTTTGGACCGAACGGCTATATCTTTTGAATTTGTAGCTGGATTACCCTGAATTTGACATATATTGTGCAGAATCATGTCCTAAACAACATATTGCAACAGCAGAAACCAGCTTGATGCAATTCATGAGTTATTTCCACTCCTAATCAAAAACGCCTCAACTCGGTGAGATAAGCACTTTTTGAACAAATGGCTATATCTTATGAATCTGTGATGGGATTACACTGAATTTGACATATATTGTGCAGAATCATGTCCTAAACAAGATATTTCATCATCAAAAACCAGCTTGATGAAATTCATTAGTTAGTTCCACTCCTAATGAAAAACGCTTCAACTCGGTGAGATAAGCACTTTTTAAATGAATTGCAATATCTTTCTAACCTGTGATTGGATTACACTGAATTTGACATATATTGTGCAGAATGATGTCCTAAACAACAAATTTCAACAGAAGAAAAAGCTTGAAGAAATTCATCAGTTGTTTCTACTCCCAATCAAAAACGCTTCAACTCAGTGAGATGAGCACTATTTGACCGAATGGCTATATCTTTTGAAGTTGTAGCTGGATTAAACTGAATTTGACATATATTGTGCAGAATCATGTCCTAAAAAAAATATTTCAACAGCAGAAACCAGCTTGGTGAAATTCATTAGTTATATCCACTCCGAATAAAAAAAGCCTCAACTCGGTGAGATAAGCACTTTTATAAAAAATGGCTGTATCTTATGAATCTGTGATGGGATTACACTGAATTAGACATATATTGTGCAGAATCATGTCCTAAAAAACATATTTCAACAACATAAACCAGTTGATGAAATTCATCAGTTATTTCCCCTCCGAATCAAAAACGCTTCAACTCAGTGAGATAAGCACTTTTTGACCGAATGGCTATATCTTTTGAACTTCTAGCTGGATTACAGTGAATTTGACATATATTGTGCAGAATCATGTCCTAAACAACATATTTCATCAGCAAAAACCAGCTTGATGAAATTCATCAGTTATTTCCACTCCGAATCAAAAACGCTTCAACTCGGTGAGATAAGCACTTTTGGACCGAATGGCTATATCTTTTGAATTTGTGGCTGGATTACCCTGAATTTGACATATATTGTGCAGAATCATGTCCTAAACAACATAATTCAACGGCACAAACCAGCTTGATGAAATTCATTATTTATTTCCACTCTTAATAAAAAACGCATCAACTCATTGAGATAAGCACTTTTTGACCGAATGGCTATATCTTTTGAACTTGTAGCTGGATTATACTAAATTTGACATATATTGTGCAGAATCATGTCCTAAACAACATAATTCAACGGCAAAAACAAGCTTGATGAAATTCATTACTTATTTCCACTCCTAATCAAAAACGCTTCAACTTATCGAGATAAGCACTTTTTGACTGAATGGCTATATCTTTTGAACTTTTAGCTGGATTACACAGAATTTGACATATATTTGCAGAATCATGTCATAAAAAAAATGTTTCAACAACAGAAACCAGCTTGATGAAATTCATTAGTTATTTCCAATCCGAATCAGAAATGCCTCAACTCGGTGAGATAAGCACTTTTTGAACAAATGGCTATATCTTATGAATCTGTGATGGGATTATACAGAATTAGACATATATTGTGCAGAATCATGTCCTAAACATCATATGTCAACAGCAGAAACCAGCTTGGTGTAATTCATTTGTTATTTCCACTCCGAATCAAAAACGCTTCAACTCGGTGAGATAAGCACATTTTGAACGAATTTATAATATCTTTGAACCTGTGATGGGATTAAACTGAATTTGACATATATTGTGCAGAATCATGTCCCAAAAAACATATCTCAACAGCAGAAACCGCCTTGATGATATTCATTGGTTATTTCCACTCCAAATCAAAAACGCTCCAACTCGGTGAGATAAGCACTTTTTGAACGAATGGCTATATCTTTTGAACTTGTTGCTGGATTACACTGAATTTGACATATATTGTTCAGAATCCTGTCCTTAACAACATTATTCAACGGCACAAACCAGCTTGATGAAATTCATTAGTTATTTCCACTCCTAATCAAAAACGCATCAACTCATTGAGATAAGCACTTTTTGACCGAATGGCTATATATTTTGAACTCGTAGCTGGATTACACTGAATTTGACATATATTGTGCAGAATAGTGTCCTAAACAACAAATTTCATCAGCAAAAACCAGCTTGATGAAATTCATTGGTTATTTCCACTCCTAATGAAAAACGCTTCAACTTGGGGAGATAAGCACTATTTGAACGAATGGCTATATCTTTTGAACTTGGGGCTGGATTAAACTGAATTTGACATATATTGTGCAGAATCATGTCCTAAACAAGATATTTCAACAGAAGAAACCAGCTGGATGAAATTCATTAGTTATTTCCACTCCTAATCAAAAACGAT
The DNA here is from genome assembly GCF_037954325.1 of Fistularia commersonii. Classification (NCBI taxonomy): domain Eukaryota; kingdom Metazoa; phylum Chordata; class Actinopteri; order Syngnathiformes; family Fistulariidae; genus Fistularia; species Fistularia commersonii. The sequence continues at coordinate 844,155 of NW_028233995.1, forward strand.
TCAACTCGGTGAGATAAGCACTTTTTGACCGAATGGCTATATCTTTTGAACTTGTTGCTGGATTACACTGAATTTGACATATATTGTGCAGAATCTTGTCCTAAAAAAATATATTTCCACAGCAGAAACCAGCTTGATGAAATTCATTAGTTATTTTCACTCCGAATAAAAAATGCCTCAACTCGGTGAGATAAGCACTTTTTGAACAAATGGCTATATCTTATGCATCTGTAATAGGATTACACTGAATTAGACATATATTGTGTAGAATTATGTCCGAAACAACATATTTCAACAGTAGAAACCAGCTTGCTGAAATTCATTAGTTATTTCCACTCCGAATCAAAAACGCTTCAACTCGGTGAGATAAGCACTATTGGACCGAATGGCTATATCTTTTGAACTTGTAGCTGGATTACACTGAATTTCACATATATTGTGCAGAATCATGTCCTAAATGACATAATTCAATGGCAGAAACCAGCTTTATGAAATTCATTAGTTATTTCCACTCCTAATAAAAAACGCATCAACTCGGTGAGATAAGCACTTTTTGAACAAATGGCTATATATTTGTAACTTGTTGCTGGATTACACTGAATTTGACACATATTGTGCAGAATCATGTCCTAAACAACATATTTCATCAGCAGAAACCAGCTTGGTGAAATTCATTACTTATATCCACTCCGAATAAAAAACGCCTCAACTCGGTGAGATAAGCACTTTTTGAAAAAATGGCTATATCTTATGAATATTTGATGGGATTACACTGAATTAGACATATATTGTGCAGAATCAAGTCCTAAAAAACTTCATTCAACGGTAGAAACCAGCTTGATGAAATTCATATGTTATTTCCACTCCTAATAAAAAACGCATTATCTTATTGATATAAGCACTTTTTGACCGAATGGCTATATATTTTGAACTTGTAGCTGGATTACACTGAATTTGACATATATTTTGCAGAATCATGTCCTAAACAAAATATTTCATTAACAAAAACCAGCTTGATGAAATTCATTTATAATTTCCTCTCCGAATCAAAAACGATTCAACTCGGTGAGATAAGCACTGTTTGACCGAATGGCTATATATTTTGAACTTGTTGCTGGATTACACTGAATTTGATATATAATGTGCATATTCATGTCCTAAACAACAAATTTCAACAGCTGAAATCAGCTTGGTGAAATTCATTAGTTATTTCCACTCCTAATCAAAAACGCTTCAACTCGGTGAGATAAGCACTTTTTGACCGAATGGCTATATCTTTTGAATTTGTAGCTGGGTTACCCTGAATTTGACATATATTGTGCAGAATCATGTCCAAAACAACATATTGCAACAGCAGAAACCATCTTGATGAAATTCATGAGTTATTTCCACTCCTTATCAAAAACGCTTCAACTCGGTGAGATAAGCACTTTTTGACCAAATGGCTATATCTTTTGAATTTGTTGCTGGATTACACTGAATTTGACATATATTGTGCAGAATCATGTCCTAAACAACATATTGCAACAGAAGAAACCAGCTTGATGAAATTCATAAGTTATTTCCACTCCTAATCTAAAACATTTCAACTCGGTGAGATAAGCACTTTTTGACCGAATGGCTATATTTTTTGTACCTGTTGCTAGATTACACTGAATTTGACATATATTTTGCAAAATCATGTCCTAAACAAAATATTTCATTAACAAAAACCAGCTTGATGAAATTCATTTATAATTTCCTCTCTGAATCAAAAACGATTCAACTCGGTGAGATAAGCACTGTTTTAACGAATGGCTATATCTTTTGAACTTGTTGCTGGATTACACTGAATTTGACATATAATGTGCATATTCATGTCCTAAACAACATATTTCAACAGCCGAAATCAGCTTGGTGAAATTCATTAGTTATTTCCACTCCTAATCAAAAACGCTTCAACTCGGTGAGATAAGCACTTTTTGACCGAATGGCTATATCTTTTGAATTTGTAGCTGGGTTACACTGAATTTGACATATATTGTGCAGAATCATGTCCAAAACAACATATTGCAACAGCAGAAACCAGCTTGATGAAATTCATGAGTTATTTCCACTCCTAATCAAAAACGCTTCAAATCGGTGAGATAAGCACTTTTTGAACAAATGGCTATATCTTTTGAATTTGTAGCTGGATTACACTGAATTTGACATATATTGTGCAGAATCATGTCCTAAACAACATATTGCAACAGCAGAAACCAGCTTGATGAAATTCATTAGTTATTTCCACTCCTAATCTAAAACGTTTCAACTCGGTGAGATAAGCACTTTTTGACCGAATGGCTATATTTTTTGTACTTGTTGCTAGATTACACTGAATTTGACATATATTGTGCAGAATCATGTCCTAAACAACATAATTCAACGGCAGAAACCAGCTTGATGAAATTCATTAGTTATTTCCACTCCTAATCAAAAACGCATCAACTCATTGAGATAAGCACTTTTTGAAAGAATGGCTCTATATTTTGAACTTGTGGCTGGATTACACTGAATTTGACATATATTTTGCAGAATCATGTCCTAAACAACATATTTCAACAGCAAAAACCAGCTTGCTGAAATTCATTTATAATTTCCACTCCGAATCAAAAACGATTCAACTCGGTGAGATAAGCACTGTTTCACCGAATGGCTATATCTTATAAATCTGTAATGGGATTACACTGAATTTGACATATAATGTGCATATTCATGTCCTAAACAACATATTTCATCAGCAAAACCAGCTTGATGAAATTGATTTATAATTTCAACTCCGAATCAAAAACGATTCAACTTGGTGAGATAAGCACTGTTTGACCGAATGGCTATATCTTATGAATCTGAATTGGGATTACACTGAATTAGACATATATTGTGCAGAATCATATCCTAAACAACATATTTCAACAGCAGAAACCAGCTTGATGAAATTCATTAGTTATTTCCACTCCGATTCAAAAACGCTTCAACTCGGTGAGATAAGCACTTTTTGACCGAATGGCTATATTTTTTGTACTTGTTGCTAGATTACACTGAATTTGACATATATTGTGCAGAATCATGTCCTAAACAACATAATTCAACGGCAGAAACCAGCTTGATGAAATTCATTAGTTATTTCCACTCCTAATCAAAAACGCTTCAACTCATTGAGATAAGCACTTTTTGAAAGAATGGCTCTATATTTTGAACTTGTGGCTGGATTACACTGAATTTGACATATATTTTGCAGAATCATGTCCTAAACAACATATTTCAACAGCAAAAACCAGCTTGCTGAAATTCATTTATAATTTCCACTCCGAATCAAAAACGATTCAACTCGGTGAGATAAGCACTGTTTCACCGAATGGCTATATCTTATAAATCTGTAATGGGATTACACTGAATTTGACATATAATGTGCATATTCATGTCCTAAACAACATATTTCATCAGCAAAACCAGCTTGATGAAATTGATTTATAATTTCAACTCCGAATCAAAAACGATTCAACTCGGTGAGATAAGCACTGTTTGACCGAATGGCTATATCTTATGAATCTGAATTGGGATTACACTGAATTAGACATATATTGTGCAGAATCATATCCTAAACAACATATTTCAACAGCAGAAACCAGCTTGATGAAATTCATTAGTTATTTCCACTCCGATTCAAAAACGCTTCAACTCGGTGAGATATGCACTTTTGGACCGAATGGCTATATCTTTTGAACTTGTTGCTGGATTACAGTGAATTTGATATATATTGTGCAGAATCATGTCCTAAAAAACATAATTCAACGGCAGAAACCAGCTTGATGATATTCATTAGTTATTTCCACTCCTAATCAAAAACGCATCAACTCATTGAGATAAGCACTTTTTGACCGAATGGCTATATATTTTGAACTAGTAGCTGGATTACACTGAATTTGACATATATTGTGCAGAATCATGTCCTTAACAACATATTTCATCAGCAAAAACCAGCTTGATGAAATTCATTAGTTATTTCCACTCCTAATCAAAAACGCTTCAACTCGGTGAGATAAGCACTTTTGGACCGAACGGCTATATCTTTTGAATTTGTACCTGGATTACCCTGAATTTGACATATATTGTCCAGAATCATGTCCTAAACAACATATTGCAACAGCAGAAACCAGCTTGATGCAATTCATGAGTTATTTCCACTCCTAATAAAAAACGCTTCAACTCGGTGAGATAAGCACTTTTTAAATGAATTGCAATATATTTCTAACCTGTGATTGGATTACACTGAATTTGACATATATTGTGCAGAATGATGTCCTAAACAACAAATTTCAACAGAAGAAATAGCTTGAAGAAATTCATCAGTTGTTTCTACTCCCAATCAAAAACGCTTCAACTCAGTGAGATGAGCACTATTTGACCGAATGGCTATATCTTTTGAAGTTGTAGCTGGATTAAACTGAATTTGACATATATTGTGCAGAATCATGTCCTAAAAAAAATATTTCAACAGCAGAAACCAGCTTGGTGAAATTCATTAGTTATATCCACTCCGAATAAAAAAAGCCTCAACTCGGTGAGATAAGCACTTTTTGAAAAAAATGGCTGTATCTTATGAATCTGTGAATGGGATTACACTGAATTAGACATATATTGTGCAGAATCATGTCCTAAAAAACATATTTTAACAACATAAACCAGTTGATGAAATTCATCAGTTATTTCCCCTCCGAATCAAAAACGCTTCAACTCAGTGAGATAAGCACTTTTTGACCGAATGGCTATATCTTTTGAACTTCTAGCTGGATTACAGTGAATTTGACATATATTGTGCAGAATCATGTCCTAAACAACATAATTCAATGGCAGAAATCAGCTTGATGAAATTCATTAGTTATTTCCACTCTTAATAAAAAACGCATCAACTCATTGAGATAAGCACTTTTTGACCGAATGGCTATATATTTTGTACTTGTAGCTGGATTATACTGAATTTGACATATATTTTGCAGAATCATGTCCTAAACAACATATTTCAACAACAGAAACAAACTTGATGAAATCATTAGTTTTTTCCACTCCGAATCAAATACGCTTCAACTCGGTGAGAAAAGCACTTTTTGACCGAATGGCTATATCTTTTGAACTTGTAGCTGGATTATACTAAATTTGACATATATTGTGCAGAATCATGTCCTAAACAACATAATTCAACGGCAAAAACAAGCTTGATGAAATTCATTACTTATTTCCACTCCTAATCAAAAACGCTTCAACTTATCGAGATAAGCACTTTTTGACTGATTGGCTATATCTTTTGAACTTTTAGCTGGATTACACAGAATTTGACAAATATTTGCAGAATCATGTCATAAAAAAAATGTTTCAACAACAGAAACCAGCTTGATGCAATTCATGAGTTATTTCCAATCCGAATCAAAAACGCCTCAACTCGGTGAGATAAGCACTTTTTGAACAAATGGCTATATCTTATGAATCTGTGATGGGATTACACAGAATTAGACACATATTGTGCAGAATCATGTCCTAAACATCATATTTCAACAGCAGAAACCAGCTTGGTGTAATTCATATGTTATTTCCACTTGAATCAAAAACGCTTCAACTCGGTGAGATAAGCACATTTTGAACGAATTTATAATATCTTTGAACCTGTGATGGGATTAAACTGAATTTGACATATATTGTGCAGAATCATGTCCCTAACAACATATCTCAACAGCAGAAACCGCCTTGATGATATTCATTGGTTATTTCCACTCCAAATCAAAAACGCTCCAACTCGGTGAGATAAGCACTTTTTGAACGAATGGCTATATCTTTTGAACTTGTTGCTGGATTACACTGAATTTGCATTTATATTGTTCAGAATCCTGTCCTTAAGAACATAATTCAACGGCACAAACCAGCTTGATGAAATTCATTAGTTATTTCCACTCCTAATCAAAAACGCATCAACTCATTGAGATAAGCACTTTTTGACCGAATGGCTATATATTTTGAACTCGTAGCTGGATTACACTGAATTTGACATATATTGTGCAGAATCATGTCCTAAACAACATATTTCATCAGCAAAAACCAGCTTGATGAAATTCATTGGTTATTTCCACTCCTAATGAAAAACGCTTCAACTTGGTGCGATAAGCACTATTTGAACGAATGGCTATATCTTTTGAACTTGGGGCTGGATTACACTGAATTTGACATATATTGTGCAGAATCATGTCCTAAACAACATATTTCATCAGCAAAAACCAGCTTGATGAAATTCATCAGTTATTTCCACTCCTAATCTAAAACGTTTCAACTCGGTGAGATAAGCACTTTTTGACCGAATGGCTATATTTTTTGTACCTGTTGCTAGATTACACTGAATTTGACATATATTTTGCAAAATCATGTCCTAAACAAAATATTTCATTAACAAAAACCAGCTTATTGAAATTCATTTATAATTTCCTCTCTGAATCAAAAACGATTCAACTCGGTGAGATAAGCACTGTTTTAACGAATGGCTATATCTTTTGAACTTGTTGCTGGATTACACTGAATTTGACATATAATGTGCATATTCATGTCCTAAACAACATATTTCAACAGCCGAAATCAGCTTGGTGAAATTCATTAGTTATTTCCACTCCTAATCAAAAACGCTTCAACTCGGTGAGATAAGCACTTTTTGACCGAATGGCTATATCTTTTGAATTTGTAGCTGGGTTACACTGAATTTGACATATATTGTGCAGAATCATGTCCAAAACAACATATTGCAACAGCAGAAACCAGCTTGATGAAATTCATGAGTTATTTCCACTCCTAATCAAAAACGCTTCAAATCGGTGAGATAAGCACTTTTTGAACAAATGGCTATATCTTTTGAATTTGTAGCTGGATTACACTGAATTTGACATATATTGTGCAGAATCATGTCCTAAACAACATATTGCAACAGCAGAAACCAGCTTGATGAAATTCATCAGTTATTTCCACTCCTAATCTAAAACGTTTCAACTCGGTGAGATAAGCACTTTTTGACCGAATGGCTATATTTTTTGTACTTGTTGCTAGATTACACTGAATTTGACATATATTGTGCAGAATCATGTCCTAAACAACATAATTCAACGGCAGAAACCAGCTTGATGAAATTCATTAGTTATTTCCACTCCTAATCAAAAACGCATCAACTCATTGAGATAAGCACTTTTTGAAAGAATGGCTCTATATTTTGAACTTGTGGCTGGATTACACTGAATTTGACATATATTTTGCAGAATCATGTCCTAAACAACATATTTCAACAGCAAAAACCAGCTTGCTGAAATTCATTTATAATTTCCACTCCGAATCAAAAACGATTCAACTCGGTGAGATAAGCACTGTTTCACCGAATGGCTATATCTTATAAATCTGTAATGGGATTACACTGAATTTGACATGTAATGTGCATATTCATGTCCTAAACAACATATTTCATCAGCAAAACCAGCTTGATGAAATTGATTTATAATTTCAACTCCGAATCAAAAACGATTCAACTCGGTGAGATAAGCACTGTTTGACCGAATGGCTATATCTTATGAATTTGAATTGGGATTACACTGAATTAGACATATATTGTGCAGAATCATATCCTAAACAACATATTTCAACAGCAGAAACCAGCTTGATGAAATTCATTAGTTATTTCCACTCCGATTCAAAAACGCTTCAACTCGGTGAGATATGCACTTTTGGACCGAATGGCTATATCTTTTGAACTTGTTGCTGGATTACAGTGAATTTGATATATATTGTGCAGAATCATGTCCTAAAAAACATAATTCAACGGCAGAAACCAGCTTGATGATATTCATTAGTTATTTCCACTCCTAATCAAAAACGCATCAACTCATTGAGATAAGCACTTTTTGACCGAATGGCTATATATTTTGAACTAGTAGCTGGATTACACTGAATTTGACATATATTGTGCAGAATCATGTCCTTAACAACATATTTCATCAGCAAAAACCAGCTTGATGAAATTCATTAGTTATTTCCACTCCTAATCAAAAACGCTTCAACTCGGTGAGATAAGCACTTTTGGACCGAACGGCTATATCTTTTGAATTTGTACCTGGATTACCCTGAATTTGACATATATTGTGCAGAATCATGTCCTAAACAACATATTGCAACAGCAGAAACCAGCTTGATGCAATTCATGAGTTATTTCCACACCTAAACAAAAACGCTTCAACTCGGAGAGATAAGCACTTTTTGACCGAATGGCTATATCTTTTGAACTTGTAGCTGGATTATACTAAATTTGACATATATTGTGCAGAATCATGTCCTAAACAACATAATTCAACGGCAAAAACAAGCTTGATGAAATTCATTACTTATTTCCACTCCTAATCAAAAACGCTTCAACTTATCGAGATAAGCACTTTTTGACTGATTGGCTATATCTTTTGAACTTTTAGCTGGATTACACAGAATTTGACAAATATTTGCAGAATCATGTCATAAAAAAAATGTTTCAACAACAGAAACCAGCTTGATGCAATTCATGAGTTATTTCCAATCCGAATCAAAAACGCCTCAACTCGGTGAGATAAGCACTTTTTGAACAAATGGCTATATCTTATGAATCTGTGATGGGATTACACAGAATTAGACACATATTGTGCAGAATCATGTCCTAAACATCATATTTCAACAGCAGAAACCAGCTTGGTGTAATTCATATGTTATTTCCACTTGAATCAAAAACGCTTCAACTCGGTGAGATAAGCACATTTTGAACGAATTTATAATATCTTTGAACCTGTGATGGGATTAAACTGAATTTGACATATATTGTGCAGAATCATGTCCCTAACAACATATCTCAACAGCAGAAACCGCCTTGATGATATTCATTGGTTATTTCCACTCCAAATCAAAAACGCTCCAACTCGGTGAGATAAGCACTTTTTGAACGAATGGCTATATCTTTTGAACTTGTTGCTGGATTACACTGAATTTGCATTTATATTGTTCAGAATCCTGTCCTTAAGAACATAATTCAACGGCACAAACCAGCTTGATGAAATTCATTAGTTATTTCCACTCCTAATCAAAAACGCATCAACTCATTGAGATAAGCACTTTTTGACCGAATGGCTATATATTTTGAACTCGTAGCTGGATTACACTGAATTTGACATATATTGTGCAGAATCATGTCCTAAACAACATATTTCATCAGCAAAAACCAGCTTGATGAAATTCATTGGTTATTTCCACTCCTAATGAAAAACGCTTCAACTTGGTGAGATAAGCACTATTTGAACGAATGGCTATATCTTTTGAACTTGGGGCTGGATTACACTGAATTTGACATATATTGTGCAGAATCATGTCCTAAACAACATATTTCATCAGCAAAAACCAGCTTGATGAAATTCATCAGTTATTTCCACTCCTAATCTAAAACGTTTCAACTCGGTGAGATAAGCACTTTTTGACCGAATGGCTATATTTTTTGTACCTGTTGCTAGATTACACTGAATTTGACATATATTTTGCAAAATCATGTCCTAAACAAAATATTTCATTAACAAAAACCAGCTTATTGAAATTCATTTATAATTTCCTCTCTGAATCAAAAACGATTCAACTCGGTGAGATAAGCACTGTTTTAACGAATGGCTATATCTTTTGAACTTGTTGCTGGATTACACTGAATTTGACATATAATGTGCATATTCATGTCCTAAACAACATATTTCAACAGCCGAAATCAGCTTGGTGAAATTCATTAGTTATTTCCACTCCTAATCAAAAACGCTTCAACTCGGTGAGATAAGCACTTTTTGACCGAATGGCTATATCTTTTGAATTTGTAGCTGGGTTACACTGAATTTGACATATATTGTGCAGAATCATGTCCAAAACAACATATTGCAACAGCAGAAACCAGCTTGATGAAATTCATGAGTTATTTCCACTCCTAATCAAAAACGCTTCAAATCGGTGAGATAAGCACTTTTTGAACAAATGGCTATATCTTTTGAATTTGTAGCTGGATTACACTGAATTTGACATATATTGTGCAGAATCATGTCCTAAACAACATATTGCAACAGCAGAAACCAGCTTGATGAAATTCATCAGTTATTTCCACTCCTAATCTAAAACGTTTCAACTCGGTGAGATAAGCACTTTTTGACCGAATGGCTATATTTTTTGTACTTGTTGCTAGATTACACTGAATTTGACATATATTGTGCAGAATCATGTCCTAAACAACATAATTCAACGGCAGAAACCAGCTTGATGAAATTCATTAGTTATTTCCACTCCTAATCAAAAACGCATCAACTCATTGAGATAAGCACTTTTTGAAAGAATGGCTCTATATTTTGAACTTGTGGCTGGATTACACTGAATTTGACATATATTTTGCAGAATCATGTCCTAAACAACATATTTCAACAGCAAAAACCAGCTTGCTGAAATTCATTTATAATTTCCACTCCGAATCAAAAACGATTCAACTCGGTGAGATAAGCACTGTTTCACCGAATGGCTATATCTTATAAATCTGTAATGGGATTACACTGAATTTGACATGTAATGTGCATATTCATGTCCTAAACAACATATTTCATCAGCAAAACCAGCTTGATGAAATTGATTTATAATTTCAACTCCGAATCAAAAACGATTCAACTCGGTGAGATAAGCACTGTTTGACCGAATGGCTATATCTTATGAATCTGAATTGGGATTACACTGAATTAGACATATATTGTGCAGAATCATATCCTAAACAACATATTTCAACAGCAGAAACCAGCTTGATGAAATTCATTAGTTATTTCCACTCCGATTCAAAAACGCTTCAACTCGGTGAGATATGCACTTTTGGACCGAATGGCTATATCTTTTGAACTTGTTGCTGGATTACAGTGAATTTGATATATATTGTGCAGAATCATGTCCTAAAAAACATAATTCAACGGCAGAAACCAGCTTGATGATATTCATTAGTTATTTCCACTCCTAATCAAAAACGCATCAACTCATTGAGATAAGCACTTTTTGACCGAATGGCTATATATTTTGAACTAGTAGCTGGATTACACTGAATTTGACATATATTGTGCAGAATCATGTCCTTAACAACATATTTCATCAGCAAAAACCAGCTTGATGAAATTCATTAGTTATTTCCACTCCTAATCAAAAACGCTTCAACTCGGTGAGATAAGCACTTTTGGACCGAACGGCTATATCTTTTGAATTTGTACCTGGATTACCCTGAATTTGACATATATTGTGCAGAATCATGTCCTAAACAACATATTGCAACAGCAGAAACCAGCTTGATGCAATTCATGAGTTATTTCCACTCCTAATAAAAAACGCTTCAACTCGGTGAGATAAGCACTTTTTAAATGAATTGCAATATATTTCTAACCTGTGATTGGATTACACTGAATTTGACATATATTGTGCAGAATGATGTCCTAAACAACAAATTTCAACAGAAGAAATAGCTTGAAGAAATTCATCAGTTGTTTCTACTCCCAATCAAAAACGCTTCAACTCAGTGAGATGAGCACTATTTGACCGAATGGCTATATCTTTTGAAGTTGTAGCTGGATTAAACTGAATTTGACATATATTGTGCAGAATCATGTCCTAAAAAAAATATTTCAACAGCAGAAACCAGCTTGGTGAAATTCATTAGTTATATCCACTCCGAATAAAAAAAGCCTCAACTCGGTGAGATAAGCACTTTTTGAAAAAAATGGCTGTATCTTATGAATCTGTGAATGGGATTACACTGAATTTGACATATATTGTGCAGAATCATGTCCTAAACAACATATCTCAACAGCAGAAACCGCCTTGATGATATTCATTGGTTATTTCCACTCCAAATCAAAAACGCTCCAACTCGGTGAGATAAGCACTTTTTGAACGAATGGCTATATCTTTTGAACTTGTTGCTGGATTACACTGAATTTGACATATATTGTTCAGAATCCTGTCCTTAACAACATAATTCAACGGCACAAACCAGCTTGATGAAATTCATTAGTTATTTCCACTCCTAATCAAAAACGCATCAACTCATTGAGATAAGCACTTTTTGACCGAATGGCTATATATTTTGAACTCGTAGCTGGATTACACTGAATTTGACATATATTGTGCAGAATCATGTCCTAAACAACATATTTCATCAGCAAAAACCAGCTTGATGAAATTCATTGGTTATTTCCACTCCTAATGAAAAACGCTTCAACTTGGTGAGATAAGCACTATTTGAACGAATGGCTATATCTTTTGAACTTGGGGCTGGATTACACTGAATTTGACATATATTGTGCAGAATCATGTCCTAAATGACATAATTCAATGGCAGAAACCAGCTTTATGAAATTCATTAGTTATTTCCACTCCTAATAAAAAACGCATCAACTCGGTGAGATAAGCACTTTTTGAACAAATGGCTATATATTTTGAACTTGTTGCTGGATTACACTGAATTTGACACATATTGTGCAGAATCATGTCCTAAACAACATATTTCATCAGCAGAAACCAGCTTGGTGAAATTCATTACTTATATCCACTCCGAATAAAAAAAGCCTCAACTCGGTGAGATAAGCACTTTTTGAAAAAATGGCTATATCTTATGAATATTTGATGGGATTACACTGAATTAGACATATATTGTGCAGAATCAAGTCCTAAAAAACTTCATTCAACGGTAGAAACCAGCTTGATGAAATTCATTTGTTATTTCCACTCCTAATAAAAAACGCATCATCTTATTGATATAAGCACTTTTTGACCGAATGGCTATATATTTTGAACTTGTAGCTGGATTACACTGAATTTGACATATAATTTGCATATTCATGTCCTAAAAAACATATTTCATCAGCAAAAACCAGCTTGATGAAATTCATTAGTTATTTCCACTCCGAATCAAAAACGCTTCAACTCGGTGAGATAAGCACTTTTGGACCAAATGGCTATATCTTCTGAATTTGTAGCTGGATTACCCTGAATTTGACATATATTGTGCGGAATCATGTCCTAAACAACATAATTCAACGGCAGAAACCAGCTTGATGAAATTCATTAGTTATTTCCACTCTTAATAAAAAACGCATCAACTCATTGAGATAAGCACTTTTTGACCGAATGGCTATATATTTTGTACTTGTAGCTGGATTATACTGAATTTGACATATATTGTGCAGAATCATGTCCTAAACAACATATTTCAACAACAGAAACAAACTTGATGAAATCATTAGTTTTTTCCACTCCGAATCAAATACGCTTCAACTCGGTGACAAAAGCACTTTTTGACCGAATGGCTATATCTTTTGAACTTGTAGCTGGATTATACTAAATTTGACATATATCGTGCAGAATCATGTCCTAAACAACATAATTCAACGGCAAAAACAAGCTTGATGAAATTCATTACTTATTTCCACTCCTAATCAAAAACGCTTCAACTTATCGAGATAAGCACTTTTTGACTGAATGGCTATATCTTTTGAACTTGTAGCTGGATTACACAGAATTTGACATATATTTGCAGAATCATGTCATAAAAAAAATTTTTCAACAACAGAAACCAGCTTGATGAAATTCATTAGTTATTTCCAATCCGAATCAAAAACGCCTCAACTCGGTGAGATAAGCACTTTTTGAACAAATGGCTATATCTTATGAATCTGTGATGGGATTACACAGAATTAGACATATATTGTGCAGAATCATGTCCTAAACATCATATTTCAACAGCAGAAACCAGCTTGGTGTAATTCATTTGTTATTTCCACTCCGAATCAAAAACGCTTCAACTCGGTGAGATAAGCACATTTTGAACGAATTTATAATATCTTTGAACCTGTGATGGGATTAAACTGAATTTGACATATATTGTGCAGAATCATGTCCCAAACAACATATCTCAACAGCAGAAACCGCCTTGATGATATTCATTGGTTATTTCCACTCCAAATCAAAAACGCTCCAACTCGGTGAGATAAGCACTTTTTGAACGAATGGCTATATCTTTTGAACTTGTTGCTGGATTACACTGAATTTGACATATATTGTTCAGAATCCTGTCCTTAACAACATAATTCAACGGCACAAACCAGCTTGATGAAATTCATTAGTTATTTCCACTCCTAATCAAAAACGCATCAACTCATTGAGATAAGCACTTTTTGACCGAATGGCTATATATTTTGAACTCGTAGCTGGATTACACTGAATTTGACATATATTGTGCAGAATAGTGTCCTAAACAACATATTTCATCAGAAAAAAAACAGCTTGATGAAATTCATTGGTTATTTCCACTCCTAATGAAAAACGCTTCAACTTGGTGAGATAAGCACTATTTGAACAAATGGCTATATCTTTTGAACTTGGGGCTGGATTAAACTGAATTTTACATATATTGTGCAGAATCATGTCCTAAAAAACATATTTCAACAGAAGAAACCAGCTGGATGAAATTCATTAGTTATTTCCACTCCTAATCAAAAACGCTTCAACTCGGTGAGATAAGCACTTTTTGACCGAATGGCTATATCTTTTGAACTTGTTGCTGGATTACACTGAATTTGACATATATTGTGCAGAATCATGTCCTAAAAAATATATTTCCATAGTAGAAACCAGCTTGATGAAATTCATTAGTTATTTTCACTCCGAATAAAAAATGCCTCAACTCGGTGAGATAAGCACTTTTTGAACAAATGGCTATATCTTATGAATCTGTAATGGGATTACACTGAATTAGACATATATTGTGCAGAATCATGTCCTAAACAACATATTTCAACAGCAGAAACCAGCTTGATGAAATTCATTAGTTATTTCCACTCCGATTCAAAAACGCTTCAATTCGGTGAGAAAAGCACTTTTGGACCGAATGGCTATATCTTTTGAACTTGTTGCTGGATTACAGTGAATTTGATATATATTGTGCAGAATCATGTCCTAAAAAAACATAATTCAACGGCAGAAACCAGCTTGATGATATTCATTAGTTATTTCCACTCCTAATCAAAAACGCATCAACTCATTGAGATAAGCACTTTTTGACCGAATGGCTATATATTTTGAACTAGTAGCTGGATTACACTGAATTTGACATATATTGTGCAGAATCATGTCCTAAAAAACATATTTCATCAGCAAAAACCAGCTTGATGAAATTCATTAGTTATTTCCACTCCTAATCAAAAACGCTTCAACTCGGTGAGATAAGCACTTTTGGACCGAACGGCTATATCTTTTGAATTTGTAGCTGGATTACCCTGAATTTGACATATATTGTGCAGAATCATGTCCTAAACAACATATTGCAACAGCAGAAACCAGCTTGATGCAATTCATGAGTTATTTCCACTCCTAATCAAAAACGCCTCAACTCGGTGAGATAAGCACTTTTTGAACAAATGGCTATATCTTATGAATCTGTGATGGGATTACACTGAATTTGACATATATTGTGCAGAATCATGTCCTAAACAAGATATTTTATCATCAAAAACCAGCTTGATGAAATTCATGAGTTAGTTCCACTCCTAATGAAAAACGCTTCAACTCGGTGAGATAAGCACTTTTTAAATGAGTTGCAATATCTTTCTAACCTGTGATTGGATTACACTGAATTTGACATATATTGTGCAGAATGATGTCCTAAACAACAAATTTCAACAGAAGAAATAGCTTGAAGAAATTCATCAGTTGTTTCTACTCCCAATCAAAAACGCTTCAACTCAGTGATATGAGCACTATTTGACCGAATGGCTATATCTTTTGAAGTTGTAGCTGGATTAAACTGAATTTGACATATATTGTGCAGAATCATGTCCTAAAAAAAATATTTCAACAGCAGAAACCAGCTTGGTGAAATTCATTAGTTATATCCACTCCGAATAAAAAAAGCCTCAACTCGGTGAGATAAGCACTTTTATAAAAAATGGCTGTATCTTATGAATCTGTGATGGGATTACACTGAATTAGACATATATTGTGCAGAATCATGTCCTAAAAAACATATTTCAACAACATAAACCAGTTGATGAAATTCATCAGTTATTTCCCCTCCGAATCAAAAACGCTTCAACTCAGTGAGATAAGCACTTTTTGACCGAATGGCTATATCTTTTGAACTTCTAGCTGGATTACAGTGAATTTGACATATATTGTGCAGAATCATGTCCTAAACAACATATTTCATCAGCAAAAACCAGCTTGATGAAATTCATTAGTTATTTCCACTCCGAATCAAAAACGCTTCAACTCGGTGAGATAAGCACTTTTGGACCGAATGGCTATATCTTTTGAATTTGTGGCTGGATTAACCTGAATTTGACATATATTGTGCAGAATCATGTCCTAAACAACATAATTCAACGGCACAAACCAGCTTGATGAAATTCATTAGTTATTTCCACTCTTAATAAAAAACGCATCAACTCATTGAGATAAGCACTTTTTGACCGAATGGCTATATCTTTTGAACTTGTAGCTGGATTATACTAAATTTGACATATATTGTGCAGAATCATGTCCTAAACAACATAATTCAACGGCAAAAACAAGCTTGATGAAATTCATTACTTATTTCCACTCCTAATCAAAAACGCTTCAACTTATCGAGATAAGCACTTTTTGACTGAATGGCTATATCTTTTGAACTTTTAGCTGGATTACACAGAATTTGACATATATTTGCAGAATCATGTCATAAAAAAAATGTTTCAACAACAGAAACCAGCTTGATGAAATTCATTAGTTATTTCCAATCCGAATCAGAAATGCTTCAACTCGGTGTGATAAGCACTTTTTGAACAAATGGCTATATATTTTGAACTTGTAGCTGGATTACACTGAATTTGACATATAATGTGCATATTCATGTCCTAAACAACATATTTCATCAGCAAAAACCAGCTTGATGAAATTCATTAGTTATTTCCACTCCGAATCAAAAACGCTTCAACTCGGTGAGATAAGCACTTTTGGACCAAATGGCTATATCTTCTGAATTTGTAGCTGGATTACCCTGAATTTGACATATATTGTGCGGAATCATGTCCTAAACAACATAATTCAACGGCAGAAACCAGCTTGATGAAATTCATTAGTTATTTCCACTCTTAATAAAAAACGCATCAACTCATTGAGATAAGCACTTTTTGACCGAATGGCTATATATTTTGTACTTGTAGCTGGATTATACTGAATTTGACATATATTGTGCAGAATCATGTCCTAAACAACATATTTCAACAACAGAAACAAACTTGATGAAATCATTAGTTTTTTCCACTCCGAATCAAATACGCTTCAACTCGGTGAGAAAAGCACTTTTTGACCGAATGGCTATATCTTTTGAACTTGTAGCTGGATTATACTAAATTTGACATATATCGTGCAGAATCATGTCCTAAACAACATAATTCAACGGCAAAAACAAGCTTGATGAAATTCATTACTTATTTCCACTCCTAATCAAAAACGCTTCAACTTATCGAGATAAGCACTTTTTGACTGAATGGCTATATCTTTTGAACTTGTAGCTGGATTACACAGAATTTGACATATATTTGCAGAATCATGTCATAAAAAAAATGTTTCAACAACAGAAACCAGCTTGATGAAATTCATTAGTTATTTCCAATCCGAATCAAAAACGCCTCAACTCGGTGAGATAAGCACTTTTTGAACAAATGGCTATATCTTATGAATCTGTGATGGGATTACACAGAATTAGACATATATTGTGCAGAATCATGTCCTAAACATCATATTTCAACAGCAGAAACCAGCTTGGTGTAATTCATTTGTTATTTCCACTCCGAATCAAAAACGCTTCAACTCGGTGAGATAAGCACATTTTGAACGAATTTATAATATCTTTGAACCTGTGATGGGATTAAACTGAATTTGACATATATTGTGCAGAATCATGTCCCAAACAACATATCTCAACAGCAGAAACCGCCTTGATGATATTCATTGGTTATTTCCACTCCAAATCAAAAACGCTCCAACTCGGTGAGATAAGCACTTTTTGAACGAATGGCTATATCTTTTGAACTTGTTGCTGGATTACACTGAATTTGACATATATTGTTCAGAATCCTGTCCTTAACAACAAAATTCAACGGCACAAACCAGCTTGATGAAATTCATTAGTTATTTCCACTCCTAATCAAAAACGCATCAACTCATTGAGATAAGCACTTTTTGACCGAATGGCTATATATTTTGAACTCGTAGCTGGATTACACTGAATTTGACATATATTGTGCAGAATAGTGTCCTAAACAACATATTTCATCAGAAAAAAACCAGCTTGATGAAATTCATTGGTTATTTCCACTCCTAATGAAAAACGCTTCAACTTGGTGAGATAAGCACTATTTGAACAAATGGCTATATCTTTTGAACTTGTTGCTGGATTACACTGAATTTGACATATATTGTGCAGAATCATGTCCTAAAAAATATATTTCCATAGTAGAAACCAGCTTGATGAAATTCATTAGTTATTTTCACTCCGAATAAAAAATGCCTCAACTCGGTGAGATAAGCACTTTTTGAACAAATGGCTATATCTTATGAATCTGTAATGGGATTACACTGAATTAGACATATATTGTGCAGAATCATGTCCTAAACAACATATTTCAACAGCAGAAACCAGCTTGATGAAATTCATTAGTTATTTCCACTCCGATTCAAAAACGCTTCAACTCGGTGAGATAAGCACTTTTGGACCGAATGGCTATATCTTTTGAACTTGTTGCTGGATTACAGTGAATTTGATATATATTGTGCAGAATCATGTCCTAAAAAAACATAATTCAACGGCAGAAACCAGCTTGATGATATTCATTAGTTATTTCCACTCCTAATCAAAAACGCATCAACTCATTGAGATAAGCACTTTTTGACCGAATGGCTATATATTTTGAACTAGTAGCTGGATTACACTGAATTTGAAATATATTGTGCAGAATCATGTCCTAAAAAACATATTTCATCAGCAAAAACCAGCTTGATGAAATTCATTAGTTATTTCCACTCCTAATCAAAAACGCTTCAACTCGGTGAGATAAGCACTTTTGGACCGAACGGCTATATCTTTTGAATTTGTAGCTGGATTACCCTGAATTTGACATATATTGTGCAGAATCATGTCCTAAACAACATATTGCAACAGCAGAAACCAGCTTGATGCAATTCATGAGTTATTTCCACTCCTAATCAAAAACGCCTCAACTCGGTGAGATAAGCACTTTTTGAACAAATGGCTATATCTTATGAATCTGTGATGGGATTACACTGAATTTGACATATATTGTGCAGAATCATGTCCTAAACAAGATATTTCATCATCAAAAACCAGCTTGATGAAATTCATTAGTTAGTTCCACTCCTAATGAAAAACGCTTCAACTCGGTGAGATAAGCACTTTTTAAATGAATTGCAATATCTTTCTAACCTGTGATTGGATTACACTGAATTTGACATATATTGTGCAGAATGATGTCCTAAACAACAAATTTCAACAGAAGAAAAAGCTTGAAGAAATTCATCAGTTGTTTCTACTCCCAATCAAAAACGCTTCAACTCAGTGAGATGAGCACTATTTGACCGAATGGCTATATCTTTTGAAGTTGTAGCTGGATTAAACTGAATTTGACATATATTGTGCAGAATCATGTCCTAAAAAAAATATTTCAACAGCAGAAACCAGCTTGGTGAAATTCATTAGTTATATCCACTCCGAATAAAAAAAGCCTCAACTCGGTGAGATAAGCACTTTTATAAAAAATGGCTGTATCTTATGAATCTGTGATGGGATTACACTGAATTAGACATATATTGTGCAGAATCATGTCCTAAAAAACATATTTCAACAACATAAACCAGTTGATGAAATTCATCAGTTATTTCCCCTCCGAATCAAAAACGCTTCAACTCAGTGAGATAAGCACTTTTTGACCGAATGGCTATATCTTTTGAACTTCTAGCTGGATTACAGTGAATTTGACATATATTGTGCAGAATCATGTCCTAAACAACATATTTCATCAGCAAAAACCAGCTTGATGAAATTCATCAGTTATTTCCACTCCGAATCAAAAACGCTTCAACTCGGTGAGATAAGCACTTTTGGACCGAATGGCTATATCTTTTGAATTTGTGGCTGGATTACCCTGAATTTGACATATATTGTGCAGAATCATGTCCTAAACAACATAATTCAACGGCACAAACCAGCTTGATGAAATTCATTATTTATTTCCACTCTTAATAAAAAACGCATCAACTCATTGAGATAAGCACTTTTTGACCGAATGGCTATATCTTTTGAACTTGTAGCTGGATTATACTAAATTTGACATATATTGTGCAGAATCATGTCCTAAACAACATAATTCAACGGCAAAAACAAGCTTGATGAAATTCATTACTTATTTCCACTCCTAATAAAAAACGCTTCAACTTATCGAGATAAGCACTTTTTGACTGAATGGCTATATCTTTTGAACTTTTAGCTGGATTACACAGAATTTGACATATATTTGCAGAATCATGTCATAAAAAAAATGTTTCAACAACAGAAACCAGCTTGATGAAATTCATTAGTTATTTCCAATCCGAATCAGAAATGCCTCAACTCGGTGAGATAAGCACTTTTTGAACAAATGGCTATATCTTATGAATCTGTGATGGGATTATACAGAATTAGACATATATTGTGCAGAATCATGTCCTAAACATCATATGTCAACAGCAGAAACCAGCTTGGTGTAATTCATTTGTTATTTCCACTCCGAATCAAAAACGCTTCAACTCGGTGAGATAAGCACATTTTGAACGAATTTATAATATCTTTGAACCTGTGATGGGATTAAACTGAATTTGACATATATTGTGCAGAATCATGTCCCAAAAAACATATCTCAACAGCAGAAACCGCCTTGATGATATTCATTGGTTATTTCCACTCCAAATCAAAAACGCTCCAACTCGGTGAGATAAGCACTTTTTGAACGAATGGCTATATCTTTTGAACTTGTTGCTGGATTACACTGAATTTGACATATATTGTTCAGAATCCTGTCCTTAACAACAAAATTCAACGGCACAAACCAGCTTGATGAAATTCATTAGTTATTTCCACTCCTAATCAAAAACGCATCAACTCATTGAGATAAGCACTTTTTGACCGAATGGCTATATATTTTGAACTCGTAGCTGGATTACACTGAATTTGACATATATTGTGCAGAATAGTGTCCTAAACAACATATTTCATCAGAAAAAAACCAGCTTGATGAAATTCATTGGTTATTTCCACTCCTAATGAAAAACGCTTCAACTTGGTGAGATAAGCACTATTTGAACAAATGGCTATATCTTTTGAACTTGTTGCTGGATTACACTGAATTTGACATATATTGTGCAGAATCATGTCCTAAAAAATATATTTCCATAGTAGAAACCAGCTTGATGAAATTCATTAGTTATTTTCACTCCGAATAAAAAATGCCTCAACTCGGTGAGATAAGCACTTTTTGAACAAATGGCTATATCTTATGAATCTGTAATGGGATTACACTGAATTAGACATATATTGTGCAGAATCATGTCCTAAACAACATATTTCAACAGCAGAAACCAGCTTGATGAAATTCATTAGTTATTTCCACTCCGATTCAAAAACGCTTCAACTCGGTGAGATAAGCACTTTTGGACCGAATGGCTATATCTTTTGAACTTGTTGCTGGATTACAGTGAATTTGATATATATTGTGCAGAATCATGTCCTAAAAAAACATAATTCAACGGCAGAAACCAGCTTGATGATATTCATTAGTTATTTCCACTCCTAATCAAAAACGCATCAACTCATTGAGATAAGCACTTTTTGACCGAATGGCTATATATTTTGAACTAGTAGCTGGATTACACTGAATTTGAAATATATTGTGCAGAATCATGTCCTAAAAAACATATTTCATCAGCAAAAACCAGCTTGATGAAATTCATTAGTTATTTCCACTCCTAATCAAAAACGCTTCAACTCGGTGAGATAAGCACTTTTGGACCGAACGGCTATATCTTTTGAATTTGTAGCTGGATTACCCTGAATTTGACATATATTGTGCAGAATCATGTCCTAAACAACATATTGCAACAGCAGAAACCAGCTTGATGCAATTCATGAGTTATTTCCACTCCTAATCAAAAACGCCTCAACTCGGTGAGATAAGCACTTTTTGAACAAATGGCTATATCTTATGAATCTGTGATGGGATTACACTGAATTTGACATATATTGTGCAGAATCATGTCCTAAACAAGATATTTCATCATCAAAAACCAGCTTGATGAAATTCATTAGTTAGTTCCACTCCTAATGAAAAACGCTTCAACTCGGTGAGATAAGCACTTTTTAAATGAATTGCAATATCTTTCTAACCTGTGATTGGATTACACTGAATTTGACATATATTGTGCAGAATGATGTCCTAAACAACAAATTTCAACAGAAGAAAAAGCTTGAAGAAATTCATCAGTTGTTTCTACTCCCAATCAAAAACGCTTCAACTCAGTGAGATGAGCACTATTTGACCGAATGGCTATATCTTTTGAAGTTGTAGCTGGATTAAACTGAATTTGACATATATTGTGCAGAATCATGTCCTAAAAAAAATATTTCAACAGCAGAAACCAGCTTGGTGAAATTCATTAGTTATATCCACTCCGAATAAAAAAAGCCTCAACTCGGTGAGATAAGCACTTTTATAAAAAATGGCTGTATCTTATGAATCTGTGATGGGATTACACTGAATTAGACATATATTGTGCAGAATCATGTCCTAAAAAACATATTTCAACAACATAAACCAGTTGATGAAATTCATCAGTTATTTCCCCTCCGAATCAAAAACGCTTCAACTCAGTGAGATAAGCACTTTTTGACCGAATGGCTATATCTTTTGAACTTCTAGCTGGATTACAGTGAATTTGACATATATTGTGCAGAATCATGTCCTAAACAACATATTTCATCAGCAAAAACCAGCTTGATGAAATTCATCAGTTATTTCCACTCCGAATCAAAAACGCTTCAACTCGGTGAGATAAGCACTTTTGGACCGAATGGCTATATCTTTTGAATTTGTGGCTGGATTACCCTGAATTTGACATATATTGTGCAGAATCATGTCCTAAACAACATAATTCAACGGCACAAACCAGCTTGATGAAATTCATTATTTATTTCCACTCTTAATAAAAAACGCATCAACTCATTGAGATAAGCACTTTTTGACCGAATGGCTATATCTTTTGAACTTGTAGCTGGATTATACTAAATTTGACATATATTGTGCAGAATCATGTCCTAAACAACATAATTCAACGGCAAAAACAAGCTTGATGAAATTCATTACTTATTTCCACTCCTAATCAAAAACGCTTCAACTTATCGAGATAAGCACTTTTTGACTGAATGGCTATATCTTTTGAACTTTTAGCTGGATTACACAGAATTTGACATATATTTGCAGAATCATGTCATAAAAAAAATGTTTCAACAACAGAAACCAGCTTGATGAAATTCATTAGTTATTTCCAATCCGAATCAGAAATGCCTCAACTCGGTGAGATAAGCACTTTTTGAACAAATGGCTATATCTTATGAATCTGTGATGGGATTATACAGAATTAGACATATATTGTGCAGAATCATGTCCTAAACATCATATGTCAACAGCAGAAACCAGCTTGGTGTAATTCATTTGTTATTTCCACTCCGAATCAAAAACGCTTCAACTCGGTGAGATAAGCACATTTTGAACGAATTTATAATATCTTTGAACCTGTGATGGGATTAAACTGAATTTGACATATATTGTGCAGAATCATGTCCCAAAAAACATATCTCAACAGCAGAAACCGCCTTGATGATATTCATTGGTTATTTCCACTCCAAATCAAAAACGCTCCAACTCGGTGAGATAAGCACTTTTTGAACGAATGGCTATATCTTTTGAACTTGTTGCTGGATTACACTGAATTTGACATATATTGTTCAGAATCCTGTCCTTAACAACATTATTCAACGGCACAAACCAGCTTGATGAAATTCATTAGTTATTTCCACTCCTAATCAAAAACGCATCAACTCATTGAGATAAGCACTTTTTGACCGAATGGCTATATATTTTGAACTCGTAGCTGGATTACACTGAATTTGACATATATTGTGCAGAATAGTGTCCTAAACAACAAATTTCATCAGCAAAAACCAGCTTGATGAAATTCATTGGTTATTTCCACTCCTAATGAAAAACGCTTCAACTTGGGGAGATAAGCACTATTTGAACGAATGGCTATATCTTTTGAACTTGGGGCTGGATTAAACTGAATTTGACATATATTGTGCAGAATCATGTCCTAAACAAGATATTTCAACAGAAGAAACCAGCTGGATGAAATTCATTAGTTATTTCCACTCCTAATCAAAAACGATTCAACTCGGTGAGATAAGCACTTTTTGACCGAATGGCTATATCTTTTGAACTTGTTGCTGGATTACACTGAATTTGACATATATTGTGCAGAATCTTGTCCTAAAAAAATATATTTCCACAGCAGAAACCAGCTTGATGAAATTCATTAGTTATTTTCACTCCGAATAAAAAATGCCTCAACTCGGTGAGATAAGCACTTTTTGAACAAATGGCTATATCTTATGCATCTGTAATAGGATTACACTGAATTAGACATATATTGTGTAGAATTATGTCCGAAACAACATATTTCAACAGTAGAAACCAGCTTGCTGAAATTCATTAGTTATTTCCACTCCGAATCAAAAACGCTTCAACTCGGTGAGATAAGCACTATTGGACCGAATGGCTATATCTTTTGAACTTGTAGCTGGATTACACTGAATTTCACATATATTGTGCAGAATCATGTCCTAAATGACATAATTCAATGGCAGAAACCAGCTTTATGAAATTCATTAGTTATTTCCACTCCTAATAAAAAACGCATCAACTCGGTGAGATAAGCACTTTTTGAACAAATGGCTATATATTTGTAACTTGTTGCTGGATTACACTGAATTTGACACATATTGTGCAGAATCATGTCCTAAACAACATATTTCATCAGCAGAAACCAGCTTGGTGAAATTCATTACTTATATCCACTCCGAATAAAAAACGCCTCAACTCGGTGAGATAAGCACTTTTTGAAAAAATGGCTATATCTTATGAATATTTGATGGGATTACACTGAATTAGACATATATTGTGCAGAATCAAGTCCTAAAAAACTTCATTCAACGGTAGAAACCAGCTTGATGAAATTCATATGTTATTTCCACTCCTAATAAAAAACGCATTATCTTATTGATATAAGCACTTTTTGACCGAATGGCTATATATTTTGAACTTGTAGCTGGATTACACTGAATTTGACATATATTTTGCAGAATCATGTCCTAAACAAAATATTTCATTAACAAAAACCAGCTTGATGAAATTCATTTATAATTTCCTCTCCGAATCAAAAACGATTCAACTCGGTGAGATAAGCACTGTTTGACCGAATGGCTATATATTTTGAACTTGTTGCTGGATTACACTGAATTTGATATATAATGTGCATATTCATGTCCTAAACAACAAATTTCAACAGCTGAAATCAGCTTGGTGAAATTCATTAGTTATTTCCACTCCTAATCAAAAACGCTTCAACTCGGTGAGATAAGCACTTTTTGACCGAATGGCTATATCTTTTGAATTTGTAGCTGGGTTACCCTGAATTTGACATATATTGTGCAGAATCATGTCCAAAACAACATATTGCAACAGCAGAAACCATCTTGATGAAATTCATGAGTTATTTCCACTCCTTATCAAAAACGCTTCAACTCGGTGAGATAAGCACTTTTTGACCAAATGGCTATATCTTTTGAATTTGTTGCTGGATTACACTGAATTTGACATATATTGTGCAGAATCATGTCCTAAACAACATATTGCAACAGAAGAAACCAGCTTGATGAAATTCATAAGTTATTTCCACTCCTAATCTAAAACATTTCAACTCGGTGAGATAAGCACTTTTTGACCGAATGGCTATATTTTTTGTACCTGTTGCTAGATTACACTGAATTTGACATATATTGTGCAGAATCATTTCCTAAACAACATAATTCAACGGCAGAAACCAGCTTGATGAAATTCATTAGTTATTTCAACTCCTAATCAAAAACGCATCAACTCATTGAGATAAGCACTTTTTGAAAGAATGGCTCTATATTTTGAACTTGTGGCTGGATTATACTGAATTTGACATATATTTTGCAGAATCATGTCCTAAACAACATATTTCAACAGCAAAAACCAGCTTGCTGAAATTCATTTATAATTTCCACTCCGAATCAAAAACGATTCAACTCGGTGAGATAAGCACTGTTTCACCGAATGGCTATATCTTATAAATCTGTAATGGGATTACAATGAATTTGACATATAATGTGCATATTCATGTCCTAAACAACATATTTCATCAGCAAAACCAGCTTGATGAAATTGATTTATAATTTCAACTCCGAATCAAAAACGATTCAACTCGGTGAGATAAGCACTGTTTGACCGAATGGCTATATCTTATGAATCTGTAATGGGATTACACTGAATTAGACATATATTGTTCAGAATCATATCCTAAACAACATATTTCAACAGCAGAAACCAGCTTGATGAAATTCATTAGTTATTTCCACTCCGATTCAAAAACGCTTCAACTCGGTGAGATAAGCACTTTTGGACCGAATGGCTATATCTTTTGAACTTGTTGCTGGATTACAGTGAATTTGATATATATTGTGCAGAATCATGTCTTAAAAAACATAATTCAACGGCAGAAACCAGCTTGATGATATTCATTAGTTATTTCCACTCCTAATCAAAAACGCATCAACTCATTGAGATAAGCACTTTTTGACCGAATGGCTATATATTTTGAACTAGTAGCTGGATTACCCTGAATTTGACATATACTGTGCAGAATCATGTCCTAAACAACATATTTCATCAGCAGAAACCAGCTTGGTGAAAATTATTACTTATATCCACTCCGAATAAAAAACGCCTCAACTCGGTGAGATAAGCACTTTTTGAAAAAATGGCTATATCTTATGAATATTTGATGGGATTACACTGAATTAGACATATATTGTGCAGAATCAAGCCCTAAAAAAACATCATTCAACGGCAGAAACCAGCTTGATGAAATTCATTTGTTATTTCCACTCCTAATAAAAAACGCATCATCTTATTGATATAAGCACTTTTTGACCGAATGGCTATATCTTTTGTACTTGTTGCTGGATTACACTGAATTTGACATATAATGTGCATATTCATGTCCTAAACAACATATTTAAACAGCTGAAATCAGCTTGGTGAAATTCATTAGTTATTTCCACTCCTAATCAAAAACGCTTCAACTCGGTGAGATAAGCACTTTTTGACCGAATGGCTATATCTTTTGAATTTGTAGCTGGGTTACACTGAATTTGACATATATTGTGCAGAATCATGTCCAAAACAACATATTGCAACAGCAAAAACCAGCTTGATGAAATTCATGAGTTATTTCCACTCCTAATCAAAAACGCATCAACTCATTGAGATAAGCACTTTTTGAAAGAATGGCTCTATATTTTGAACCTGTGGCTGGATTACACTGAATTTGACACATATTTTGCAGAATCATGTCCTAAACAACATATTTCAACAGCAAAAACCACCTTGCTGAAATTCATTTATAATTTCCACTCCGAATCAAAAACGATTCAACTCGGTGAGATAAGCACTGTTACACCGAATGGCTATATCTTATAAATCTGTAATGGGATTACGCTGAATTAGACATATATTGTGCATATTCATGTCCTAAACAACATATTTCATCAGCAAAACCAGCTTGATGAAATTGATTTATAATTTCAACTCCGAATCAAAAACGATTCAACTCGGTGAGATAAGCACTGTTTGACCGAATGGCTATATCTTATGAATCTGTAATGGGATTACACTGAATTAGACATATATTGTGCAGAATCATATCCTAAACAACATATTTGAACAGCAGAAACCAGCTTGATGAAATTCATTAGTTATTTCCACTCCGATTCAAAAACGCTTCAACTCGGTGAGATAAGCACTTTTGGACAGAATGGCTATATCTTTTGAACTTGTTGCTGGATTACAGTGAATTTGATATATATTGTGCAGAATCATGTCCTAAAAAACATAATTCAACGGCAGAAACCAGCTTGATGATATTCATTAGTTTTTTCCTCTCCTAATCAAAAACGCATCAACTCATTGAGATAAGCACTTTTTGACCGAATTGCTATATATTTTGAACTAGTAGCTGGATTACACTGAATTTGACATATATTGTGCAGAATCATGTCCTAAACAACATATTTCATCAGCAAAAACCAGCTTGATGAAATTCATGAGTTATTTCCACTCCTAATCAAAAAAGCCTCAACTCGGTGAGATAAGCACTTTTTGAACAAATGGCTATATCTTATGAATCTGTGATGGGATTACACTGAATTTGACATATATTGTGCAGAATCATGTCCTAAACAAGATATTTCATCATCAAAAACCAGCTTGATGAAATTCATTAGTTAGTTCCACTCCTAATGAAAAACGCTTCAACTCGGTGAGATAAGCACTTTTTAGATGAATTGCAATATCTTTCTAACCTGTGATTGGATTACACTGAATTTTACATATATTGTGCAGGATGATGTCCTAAACAACAGATTTCAACAGAAGAAATAGCTTGAAGAAATTCATCAGTTGTTTCTACTCCCAATCAAAAACGCTTCAACTCAGTGAGATGAGCACTATTTGACCGAATGGCTATATCTTTTGAAGTTGTAGCTGGATTAAACTGAATTTGACATATATTGTGCAGAATCATGTCCTAAAAAAAATATTTCAACAGCAGAAACCACCTTGGTGAAATTCATTAGTTATATCCAATCCGAATAAAAAAAGCCTCAACTCGGTGAGATAAGCACTTTTTGAAAAAATGGCTGTATCTTATGAATCTGTGATGGGATTACACTGAATTAGACATATATTGTGCAGAATCATGTCCTAAAAAACATATTTCAACAACATAAACCAGTTGATGAAATTCATCAGTTATTTCCCCTCCGAATAAAAAAACGCTTAAACTCAGTGAGATAAGCACTTTTTGACCGAATGGCTATATCTTTTGAACTTCTAGCTGGATTACAGTGAATTTGACATATATTGTGCAGAATCATGTCCTAAACAACATATTTCATCAGCAAAAACCAGCTTGATGAAATTCATTAGTTATTTCCACTCCGAATCAAAAACGCTTCAACTCGGTGAGATAAGCACTTTTGGACCGAATGGCTATATCTTTTGAATTTGTCGCTGGATCACCCTGAATTTGACATATATTGTGCAGAATCAGGTCCTAAACAACATAATTCAACGGCAGAAACCAGCTTGATGAAATTCATTAGTTATTTCCACTCTTAATAAAAAACGCATCAACTCATTGAGATAAGCACTTTTTGACCGAATGGCTATATATTTTGTACTTGTAGCTGGATTATACTGAATTTGACATATATTGTGCAGAATCATGTCCTAAACAACATATTTCAACAACAGAAACAAACTTGATGAAATCATTAGTTATTTCCAATCCGAATCAAATACGCTTCAACTCGGTGAGAAAAGAACTTTTTGACCGAATGGCTATATCTTTTGAACTTGTAGCTGGATTATACTAAATTTGACATATATTGTGCAGAATCATGTCCTAAACAACTTAATTCAACGGCAAAAACAAGCTTGATGAAATTCATTACTTATTTCCACTCCTAATCAAAAACGCTTGAACTTATCGAGATAAGCACTTTTTGACTGAATGGCTATATCTTTTGAACTTGTAGCTGGATTACACAGAATTTGACATATATTGTGCAGAATCATGTCATAAAAAAAATGTTTCAACAACAGAAACCAGCTTGATGAAATTCATTAGTTATTTCCAATCTGAATCAAAAATGCCTCAACTCGGTGAGATAAGCACTTTTTGAACAAATGGCTATATCTTATGAATCTGTGATGGGATTACACAGAATTAGACATATATTGTGCAGAATCATGTCCTAAACATCATATTTCAACAGCAGAAACCAGCTTGGTGTAATTCATTTGTTATTTCCACTCCGAATCAAAAACGCTTCAACTCGGTGAGATAAGCACTATTGGACCGAATGGCTATATCTTTTGAACTTGTAGCTGGATTACACTGAATTTGACATATATTGTGCAGAATCATGTCCTAAATGACATAATTCAATGGCAGAAACCAACTCTATGAAATTCATTAGTTATTTCCACTCCTAATAAAAAACGCATCAACTCGGTGAGATAAGCACTTTTTGAACAAATGGTTATATATTTTGAACTTGTTGCTGGATTACACTGAATTTGACACATATTGTGCAGAATCATGTCCTAAACAACATATTTCATCAGCAGAAACCAGCTTGGTGATATTCATTACTTATATCCACTCCGAATAAAAAAACGCCTCAACTCGGTGAGATAAGCACTTTTTGAAAAAATGGCTATATCTTATGAATATTTGATGGAATTACACTGAATTAGACATATATTGTGCAGAATCAAGCCCTAAAAAACTTCATTCAACGGCAGAAACCAGCTTGATGAAATTCATTTGTTATTTCCACTCCTAATAAAAAACGCATCATCTTATTGATATAAGCACTTTTTGACCGAATGGCTATATATTTTGAACTTGTAGCTGGATTACACTGAATTTGACATATATTTTGCAGAATCATGTCCTAAACAAAATATTTCATTAACAAAAACCAGCTTGATGAAATTCATTTATAATTTCCTCTCCGAATCAAAAACGATTCAACTCGGTGAGATAAGCACTGTTTGACCGAATGGCTTCTATGTTTTGAACTTGTTGCTGGATTACACTGAATTTGACATATAATGTGCAGAATCATGTCCTAAACAACATATTGCAACAGCAGAAACCAGCTTGATGAAATTCATGAGTTATTTCCACTCCTAATAAAAAACGCTTCAACTCGGTGAGATAAGCACTTTTTGAACAAATGGCTATATCTTTTGAATTTGTTGCTGGATTACACTGAATTTGACATATATTGTGCAGAATCATGTCCTAAACAACATATTGCAACAGCAGAAACCAGCTTGATGAAATTCATCAGTTATTTCCACTCCTAATCTAAAACGTTTCAACTCGGTGAGATAAGCACTTTTTGACCGAATGGCTATATTTTTTGTACTTGTGGCTAGATTACACTGAATTTGACATATATTGTGCAGAATCATTTCCTAAACAACATAATTCAACGGCAGAAACCAGCTTGATGAAATTCATTAGTTATTTCCACTCCTAATCAAAAACGCATCAACTCATTGAGATAAGCACTTTTTGAAAGAATGGCTATAAATTTTGAACTTGTGGCTGGATTACACTGAATTTGACATATATTTTGCAGAATCATGTCCTAAACAACATATATCAACAGCAAAAACCAGCTTGCTGAAATTCATTTATAATTTCCACTCCGAATCAAAAACGATTCAACTCGGTGAGATAAGCACTGTTTCACCGAATGGCTATATCTTATAAATCTGTAATAGGATTACACTGAATTAGACATATATTGTGCAGAATCATGTCCTAAACAACATATTTCATCAGCAAAACCAGCTTGATGAAATTGATTTATAATTTCAACTCCAAATCAAAAACGATTCAACTCGGTGAGATAAGCACTGTTTGACCGAATGGCTATATCTTATGAATCTGTAATGGGATTACACTGAATTAGACATATATTGTGCAGAATCATATCCTAAAAAACATATTTCAACAGCAGAAACCAGCTTGATGAAATTCATTAGTTATTTCCACTCCGATTCAAAAACGCTTCAACTCGGTGAGATAAGCACTTTTGAACAAATGGCTATATCTTTTGAACTTGTTGCTGGATTACAGTGAATTTGATATATATTGTGCAGAATCATGTCCTAAAAAACATAATTCAACGGCAGAAACCAGCTTGATGATATTCATTAGTTATTTCCACTCCTAATTAAAAACGCATCAACTCATTGAGATAAGTACTTTTTGTTCGAATGGCTATATATTTTGAACTAGTAGCTGGATTACACTGAATTTGACATATATTGTGCAGAATCATGTCCTAAACAACATATTTCATCAGCAATGAAATTCATTAGTTATTTCCACTCCTAATCAAAAACGCTTCAACTCGGTGAGATAAGCACTTTTGGACCGAACGGCTATATCTTTTGAATTTGTAGCTGGATTACCCTGAATTTGACATATATTGTGCAGAATCATGTCCTAAACAACATATTGCAACAGCAGAAACCAGCTTGATGCAATTCATGAGTTATTTCCACTCCTAATAAAAAACGCTTCAACTCGGTGAGATAAGCACTTTTTAAATGAATTGCAATATATTTCTAACCTGTGATTGGATTACACTGAATTTTACATATATTGTGCAGAATGATGTCCTAAACAACAAATTTCAACAGAAGAAATAGCTTGAAGAAATTCATCAGTTGTTTCTACTCCCAATCAAAAACGCTTCAACTCAGTGAGATAAGCACTATTTGACCGAATGGCTATATCTTTTGAAGTTGTAGCTGGATTAAACTGAATTTGACATATATTGTGCAGAATCATGTCCTAAAAAATATATTTCAACAACAGAAACCAGCTTGGTGAAATTCATTAGTTATATCCACTCCGATTAAAAAAAACCTCAACTCGGTGAGATAAGCACTTTTTGAACGAATGGCTATATCTTATGAATCTGTGATGGGATTACACTGAATTAGAAATATATTGTGCAGAATCATGTCCTAAACAACATATTTCAACAACATAAACCAGTTGATGAAATTCATCAGCTATTTCCCCTCCGAATCAAAAACGCTTCAAATCAGTGAGATAAGCACTTTTTGACCGAATGGCTATATCTTTTGAACTTCTAGCTGGATTACACTGATTTTGACATATATTGTGCAGAATCATGTCCTAAACAACATATTTCATCAGCAAAAACCAGCTTGATGAAATTCATTAGTTATTTCCACTCCGAATAAAAAACGCTTCAACTCGGTGAGATAAGCACTTTTTGACCGAATGGCTATATCTTTTGAATTTGTAGCTGGATTACCCTGAATTTGACATATATTGTGCAGAATCATGTCCTAAACAACATATCGCAACATTAGAAACCAGCTTGATGAAATTCATGAGTTATTTCCACTCCTAATCAAAAACGCCTCAACTCGGTGAGATAAGCACTTTTTGAACAAATGGCTATATCTTATGAATCTGTGATGGGATTACACTGAATTTGACATATATTGTGCAGAATCATGTCCTAAACAACATATTTCATCAGCAAAAACCAGCTTGATGAAATTCATACTTAGTTCCACTCCTAATAAAAAACGCTTCAACTCGGTGAGATAAGCACTTTTTAAATGAATTGCAATATCTTTTTAACCTGTTATTTGATTACACTGAATTTGACATATATTGTGCAGAATGATGTCCTAAACAACAAATTTCAACAGAAGAAATAGCTTGAAGAAATTCATCAGTTGTTTCTACTCCCAATCAAAAACGCTTCAACTCAGTGAGATAAGCACTTTTTGACCGAATGGCTATATATTTTGAACTAGTAGCTGGATTACCCTGAATTTGACATATACTGTGCAGAATCATGTCCTAAACAACATATTTCATCAGCAGAAACCAGCTTGGTGAAAATTATTACTTATATCCACTCCGAATAAAAAACGCCTCAACTCGGTGAGATAAGCACTTTTTGAAAAAATGGCTATATCTTATGAATATTTGATGGGATTACACTGAATTAGACATATATTGTGCAGAATCAAGCCCTAAAAAACATCATTCAACGGCAGAAACCAGCTTGATGAAATTCACTTGTTATTTCCACTCCTAATAAAAAACGCATCATCTTATTGACATAAGCACTTTTTGACCGAATGGCTATATATTTTGAACTTGTAGCTGGATTACACTGAATTTGACATATATTTTGGAGAATCATGTCCTAAACAAAATATTTCATTAACAAAAACCAGCTTGATGAAATTCATTTATAATTTCCTCTCCGAATCAAAAACGATTCAACTCGGTGAGATAAGCACTGTTTGACCGAATGGCTATATCTTTTGTACTTGTTGCTGGATTACACTGAATTTGACATATAATGTGCATATTCATGTCCTAAACAACATATTTAAACAGCTGAAATCAGCTTGGTGAAATTCATTAGTTATTTCCACTCCTAATCAAAAACGCTTCAACTCGGTGAGATAAGCACTTTTTGACCGAATGGCTATATCTTTTGAATTTGTAGCTGGGTTACACTGAATTTGACATATATTGTGCAGAATCATGTCCAAAATAACATATTGCAACAGCAAAAACCAGCTTGATGAAATTCATGAGTTATTTCCACTCCTAATCAAAAACGCTTCAACTCGGTGAGATAAGCACTTTTTGAACAAATGGCTATATCTTTTGAATTTGTAGCTGGATTACTCTGAATTTGACATATATTGTGCAGAATCATGTCCTAAACAACATATTGCAACAGCAGAAACCAGCTTGATGAAATTCATCAGTTATTTCCACTCCTAATCTAAAACGTTTCAACTCGGTGAGATAAGCACTTTTTGACCGAATGGCTATATTTTTTGTACTTGTTGCTAGATTACACTGAATTTGACATATATTGTGCAGAATCATGTCCTAAACAACATAATTCAACGGCAGAAACCAGCTTGATGAAATTCATTAGTTATTTCCACTCCTAATCAAAAACGCATCAACTCATTGAGATAAGCACTTTTTGAAAGAATGGCTCTATATTTTGAACTTGTGGCTGGATTACACTGAATTTGACACATATTTTGCAGAATCATGTCCTAAACAACATATTTCAACAGCAAAAACCACCTTGCTGAAATTCATTTATAATTTCCACTCCGAATCAAAAACGATTCAACTCGGTGAGATAAGCACTGTTACACCGAATGGCTATATCTTATAAATCTGTAATGGGATTACGCTGAATTAGACATATATTGTGCATATTCATGTCCTAAACAACATATTTCATCAGCAAAACCAGCTTGATGAAATTGATTTATAATTTCAACTCCGAATCAAAAACGATTCAACTCGGTGAGATAAGCACTGTTTGACCGAATGGCTATATCTTATGAATCTGTAATGGGATTACACTGAATTAGACATATATTGTGCAGAATCATATCCTAAACAACATATTTCAACAGCAGAAACCAGCTTGATGAAATTCATTAGTTATTTCCACTCCGATTCAAAAACGCTTCAACTCGGTGAGATAAGCACTTTTGGACCGAATGGCTATATCTTTTGAACTTGTTGCTGGATTACAGTGAATTTGATATATATTGTGCAGAATCATGTCCTAAAAAACATAATTCAACGGCAGAAACCAGCTTGATGATATTCATTATTTTTTTCCTCTCCTAATCAAAAACGCATCAACTCATTGAGATAAGCACTTTTTGACCGAATGGCTATATATTTTGAACTAGTAGATGGATTACACTGAATTTGACATATATTGTGCAGAATCATGTCCTAAACAACATATTTCATCAGCAAAAACCAGCTTGATGAAATTCATTGGTTATTTCCACTCCTATTCAAAAACGCTTCAACTCGGTGAGATAAGCACTTTTTGACCGAACGGCTATATCTTTTGAATTTGTAGCAGGATTACCCTGAATTTGACATATATTGTGCAGAATCATGTCCTAAACAACATATTGCAACAGCAGAAACCAGCTTGATGCAATTCATGAGTTATTTCCACTCCTAATCAAAAACGCCTCAACTCGGTGAGATAAGCACTTTTTGAACAAATGGCTATATCTTTTGAATCTGTGATGGGATTACACTGAATTTGACATATATTGTGCAGAATCATGTCCTAAACAAGATATTTCATCATCAAAAACCAGCTTGATGAAATTCATTAGTTAGTTCCACTCCTAATGAAAAACGCTTCAACTCGGTGAGATAAGCACTTTTTAAATGAATTGCAATATCTTTCTAACCTGTGATTGGATTACACTGAATTTTACATATATTGTGCAGGATGATGTCCTAAACAACAGATTTCAACAGAAGAAATAGCTTGAAGAAATTCATCAGTTGTTTCTACTCCCAATCAAAAACGCTTCAACTCAGTGAGATGAGCACTATTTGACCGAATGGCTATATCTTTTGAAGTTGTAGCTGGATTAAACTGAATTTGACATATATTGTGCAGAATCATGTCCTAAAAAAAATATTTCAACAGCAGAAACCAGCTTGGTGAAATTCATTAGTTATATCCACTCCGAATAAAAAAAGCCTCAACTCGGTGAGATAAGCACTTTTTGAAAAAATGGCTGTATCTTATGAATCTGTGATGGGATTACACTGAATTAGACATATATTGTGCAGAATCATGTCCTAAAAAACATATTTCAACAACATAAACCAGTTGATGAAATTCATCAGTTATTTCCCCTCCGAATAAAAAAACGCTTCAACTCAGTGAGATAAGCACTTTTTGACCGAATGGCTATATCTTTTGAACTTCTAGCTGGATTACAGTGAATTTGATATATATTGTGCAGAATCATGTCCTAAACAACATATTTCATCAGCAAAAACCAGCTTGATGAAATTCATTAGTTATTTCCACTCCGAATCAAAAACGCTTCAACTCGGTGAGATAAGCACTTTTGGACCGAATGGCTATATCTTTTGAATTTGTCGCTGGATCACCCTGAATTTGACATATATTGTGCAGAATCATGTCCTAAACAACATAATTCAACGGCAGACACCAGCTTGATGAAATTCATTAGTTATTTCCACTCTTAATAAAAAACGCATCAACTCATTGAGATAAGCACTTTTTGACCGAATGGCTATATATTTTGTACTTGTAGCTGGATTATACTGAATTTGACATATATTGTGCAGAATCATGTCCTAAACAACATATTTCAACAACAGAAACAAACTTGATGAAATCATTAGTTATTTCCAATCCGAATCAAATACGCTTCAACTCGGTGAGAAAAGAACTTTTTGACCGAATGGCTATATCTTTTGAACTTGTAGCTGGATTATACTAAATTTGACATATATTGTGCAGAATCATGTCCTAAACAACTTAATTCAACGGCAAAAACAAGCTTGATGAAATTCATTACTTATTTCCACTCCTAATCAAAAACGCTTGAACTTATCGAGATAAGCACTTTTTGACTGAATGGCTATATCTTTTGAACTTGTAGCTGGATTACACAGAATTTGACATATATTGTGCAGAATCATGTCATAAAAAAAATGTTTCAACAACAGAAACCAGCTTGATGAAATTCATTAGTTATTTCCAATCTGAATCAAAAATGCCTCAACTCGGTGAGATAAGCACTTTTTGAACAAATGGCTATATCTTATGAATCTGTGATGGGATTACACAGAATTAGACATATATTGTGCAGAATCATGTCCTAAACATCATATTTCAACAGCAGAAACCAGCTTGGTGTAATTCATTTGTTATTTCCACTCCGAATCAAAAACGCTTCAACTCGGTGAGATAAGCACTATTGGACCGAATGGCTATATCTTTTGAACTTGTAGCTGGATTACACTGAGTTTGACATATATTATGCAGAATCATGTCCTAAATGACATAATTCAATGGCAGAAACCAGCTCTATGAAATTCATTAGTTATTTCCACTCCTAATAAAAAACGCATCAACTCGGTGAGATAAGCACTTTTTGAACAAATGGTTATATATTTTGAACTTGTTGCTGGATTACACTGAATTTGACACATATTGTGCAGAATCATGTCCTAAACAACATATTTCATCAGCAGAAACCAGCTTGGTGATATTCATTACTTATATCCACTCCGAATAAAAAACGCCTCAACTCGGTGAGATAAGCACTTTTTGAAAAAATGGCTATATCTTATGAATATTTGATGGAATTACACTGAATTAGACATATATTGTGCAGAATCAAGTCCTAAAAAACTTCATTCAACGGCAGAAACCAGCTTGATGAAATTCATTTGTTATTTCCACTCCTAATAAAAAACGCATCATCTTATTGATATAAGCACTTTTTGACCGAATGGCTATATATTTTGAACTTGTAGCTGGATTACACTGAATTTGACATATATTTTGCAGAATCATGTCCTAAACAAAATATTTCATTAACAAAAACCAGCTTGATGAAATTCATTTATAATTTCCTCTCCGAATCAAAAACGATTCAACTCGGTGAGATAAGCACTGTTTGACCGAATGGCTTCTATGTTTTGAACTTGTTGCTGGATTACACTGAATTTGACATATAATGTGCATATTCATGTCCTAAACAACATATTTCAACAGCTGAAATCAGCTTGGTGAAATTCATTAGTTATTTCCACTCCTAATCAAAAACGCTTCAACTCGGTGAGATAAGCACTTTTTGACCGAATGGCTATATCT
The DNA here is from genome assembly GCF_037954325.1 of Fistularia commersonii. Lineage (NCBI taxonomy): Eukaryota > Metazoa > Chordata > Actinopteri > Syngnathiformes > Fistulariidae > Fistularia > Fistularia commersonii. The sequence continues at coordinate 883,063 of NW_028233995.1, forward strand.
TTTGAATTTGTAGCTGGGTTAAACTGAATTTGACATATATTGTGCAGAATCATGTCCTAAACAACATATTGCAACAGCAGAAACCAGCTTGATGAAATTCATGAGTTATTTCCACTCCTAATAAAAAACGCTTCAACTCGGTGAGATAAGCACTTTTTGAACAAATGGCTATATTTTTTGTACTTGTGGCTAGATTACACTGAATTTGACATATATTGTGCAGAATCATTTCCTAAACAACATAATTCAACGGCAGAAACCAGCTTGATGAAATTCATTAGTTATTTCCACTCCTATTCAAAAACGCATCAACTCATTGAGATAAGCACTTTTTGAAAGAATGGCTATATATTTTGAACTTGTGGCTGGATTACACTGAATTTGATATATATTTTGCAGAATCATGTCCTAAACAACATATATCAACAGCAAAAACCAGCTTGCTGAAATTCATTTATAATTTCCACTCCGAATCAAAAACGATTCAACTCGGTGAGATAAGCACTGTTTCACCGAATGGCTATATCTTATAAATCTGTAATAGGATTACACTGAATTAGACATATATTGTGCAGAATCATGTCCTAAACAACATATTTCATCAGCAAAACCAGCTTGATGAAATTGATTTATAATTTCAACTCCGAATCAAAAACGATTCAACTCGGTGAGATAAGCACTGTTTGACCGAATGGCTATATCTTATGAATCTGTAATGGGATTACACTGAATTAGACATATATTGAGCTGAATCATATACTAAAAAACATATTTCAACAGCAGAAACCAGCTTGATGAAATTCATTAGTTATTTCCACTCCGAATCAAAAACGCTTCAACTCGGTGAGATAAGCACTTTTGGACCGAATGGCTATATCTTTTGAATTTGTCGCTGGATCACCCTGAATTTGACATATATTGTGCAGAATCATGTCCTAAACAACATAATTCAACGGCAGAAACCAGCTTGATGAAATTCATTAGTTATTTCCACTCTTAATAAAAAACGCATCAACTCATTGAGATAAGCACTTTTTGACCGAATGGCTATATATTTTGTACTTGTAGCTGGATTATACTGAATTTGACATATATTGTGCAGAATCATGTCCTAAACAACATATTTCAACAACAGAAACAAACTTGATGAAATCATTAGTTATTTCCAATCCGAATCAAATACGCTTCAACTCGGTGAGAAAAGAACTTTTTGACCGAATGGCTACATCTTTTGAACTTGTAGCTGGATTATACTAAATTTGACATATATTGTGCAGAATCATGTCCTAAACAACTTAATTCAACGGCAAAAACAAGCTTGATGAAATTCATTACTTATTTCCACTCCTAATCAAAAACGCTTGAACTTATCGAGATAAGCACTTTTTGACTGAATGGCTATATCTTTTGAACTTGTAGCTGGATTACACAGAATTTGACATATATTGTGCAGAATCATGTCATAAAAAAAAATGTTTCAACAACAGAAACCAGCTTGATGAAATTCATTAGTTATTTCCAATCTGAATCAAAAATGCCTCAACTCGGTGAGATAAGCACTTTTTGAACAAATGGCTATATCTTATGAATCTGTGATGGGATTACACAGAATTAGACATATATTGTGCAGAATCATGTCCTAAACATCATATTTCAACAGCAGAAACCAGCTTGGTGTAATTCATTTGTTATTTCCACTCCGAATCAAAAACGCTTCAACTCGGTGAGATAAGCACTATTGGACCGAATGGCTATATCTTTTGAACTTGTAGCTGGATTACACTGAATTTGACATATATTGTGCAGAATCATGTCCTAAATGACATAATTCAATGGCAGAAACCAGCTCTATGAAATTCATTAGTTATTTCCACTCCTAATAAAAAACGCATCAACTCGGTGAGATAAGCACTTTTTGAACAAATGGTTATATATTTTGAACTTGTTGCTGGATTACACTGAATTTGACACATATTGTGCAGAATCATGTCCTAAACAACATATTTCATCAGCAGAAACCAGCTTGGTGATATTCATTACTTATATCCACTCCGAATAAAAAACGCCTCAACTCGGTGAGATAAGCACTTTTTGAAAAAATGGCTATATCTTATGAATATTTGATGGAATTACACTGAATTAGACATATATTGTGCAGAATCAAGCCCTAAAAAACTTCATTCAACGGCAGAAACCAGCTTGATGAAATTCATTTGTTATTTCCACTCCTAATAAAAAACGCATCATCTTATTGATATAAGCACTTTTTGACCGAATGGCTATATATTTTGAACTTGTAGCTGGATTACACTGAATTTGACATATATTTTGCAGAATCATGTCCTAAACAAAATATTTCATTAACAAAAACCAGCTTGATGAAATTCATTTATAATTTCCTCTCCGAATCAAAAACGATTCAACTCGGTGAGATAAGCACTGTTTGACCGAATGGCTTCTATGTTTTGAACTTGTTGCTGGATTACACTGAATTTGACATATAATGTGCATATTCATGTCCTAAACAACATATTTCAACAGCTGAAATCAGCTTGGTGAAATTCATTAGTTATTTCCACTCCTAATCAAAAACGCTTCAACTCGGTGAGATAAGCACTTTTTGAACAAATGGCTATATCTTTTGAATTTGTTGCTGGATTACACTGAATTTGACATATATTGTGCAGAATCATGTCCTAAACAACATATTGCAACAGCAGAAACCAGCTTGATGAAATTCATCAGTTATTTCCACTCCTAATCTAAAACGTTTCAACTCGGTGAGATAAGCACTTTTTGACCGAATGGCTATATTTTTTGTACTTGTGGCTAGATTACACTGAATTTGACATATATTGTGCAGAATCATTTCCTAAACAACATAATTTAACGGCAGAAACCAGCTTGATGAAATTCATTAGTTATTTCCACTCCTAATCAAAAACGCATCAACTCATTGAGATAAGCACTTTTTGAAAGAATGGCTATATATTTTGAACTTGTGGCTGGATTACACTGAATTTGACATATATTTTGCAGAATCATGTCCTAAACAACATATATCAACAGCAAAAACCAGCTTGCTGAAATTCATTTATAATTTCCACTCCGAATCAAAAACGATTCAACTCGGTGAGATAAGCACTGTTTCACCGAATGGCTATATCTTATAAATCTGTAATAGGATTACACTGAATTAGACATATATTGTGCAGAATCATGTCCTAAACAACATATTTCATCAGCAAAACCAGCTTGATGAAATTGATTTATAATTTCAACTCCGAATCAAAAACGATTCAACTCGGTGAGATAAGCACTGTTTGACCGAATGGCTATATCTTATGAATCTGTAATGGGATTACACTGAATTAGACGTATATTGTGCAGAATCATATCCTAAAAAACATATTTCAACAGCAGAAACCAGCTTGATGAAATTCATTAGTTATTTCCACTCCGATTCAAAAACGCTTCAACTCGGTGAGATAAGCACTTTTGAACGAATGGCTATATCTTTTGAACTTGTTGCTGGATTACAGTGAATTTGATATATATTGTGCAGAATCATGTCCTAAAAAACATAATTCAACGGCAGAAACCAGCTTGATGATATTCATTAGTTATTTCCACTCCTAATCAAAAACGCATCAACTCATTGAGATAAGTACTTTTTGTTCGAATGGCTATATATTTTGAACTAGTAGCTGGATTACACTGAATTTGACATATATTGTGCAGAATCATGTCCTAAACAACATATTTCATCAGCAATGAAATTCATTAGTTATTTCCACTCCTAATCAAAAACGCTTCAACTCGGTGAGATAAGCACTTTTTGAACAAATGGCTATATCTTATGAATCTGTGATGGGATTACACTGAATTTGACATATATTGTGCAGAATCATGTCCTAAACAAGATATTTCATCAGCAAAAACCAGCTTGATGAAATTCATTAGTTAGTTCCACTCCTAATGAAAAACGCTTCAACTCGGTAAGAGATAAGCACTTTTTAAATGAATTGCAATATCTTTCTAACCTGTGATTGGATTACACTGAATTTTACATATATTGTGCAGAATGATGTCCTAAACAACAAATTTCAACAGAAGAAATAGCTTGAAGAAATTCATCAGTTGTTTCTACTCCCAATCAAAAACGCTTCAACTCAGTGAGATAAGCACTATTTGACCGAATGGCTATATCTTTTGAAGTTGTAGCTGGATTAAACTGAATTTGACATATATTGTGCAGAATCATGTCCTAAAAAATATATTTCAACAACAGAAACCAGCTTGGTGAAATTCATTAGTTATATCCACTCCGATTAAAAAAAAACTCAACTCGGTGAGATAAGCACTTTTTGAACGAATGGCTATATCTTATGAATCTGTGATGGGATTACACTGAATTAGAAATATATTGTGCAGAATCATGTCCTAAAGAACATATTTCAACAACATAAACCAGTTGATGAAATTCATCAGCTATTTCCCCTCCGAATCAAAAACGCTTCAACTCGGTGAGATAAGCACTTTTTGACCGAATGGCTATATCTTTTGAACTTCTAGCTGGATTACACTGATTTTGACATATATTGTGCAGAATCATGTCCTAAACAACATATTTCATCAGCAAAAACCAGCTTGATGAAATTCATTGGTTATTTCCACTCCTAATGAAAAACGCTTCAACTTGGTGAGATAAGCACTATTTGAACGAATGGCTATATCTTTTGAACTTGGGGCTGGATTAAACTGAATTTGACATATTTTGCGCAGAATCATGTCCTAAAAAACATATTTATACAGAAGAAACCAGCTTGGTGAAATTCATTAGTTATTTCCACTCCTAATCAAAAATGCTTCAACTCGGTGAGATAAGCACCTTTTGACCGAATGGCTATATCTTTTGAACTTATTGCTGGATTACACTGAATTTGACATATATTGTGCAGAATCATGTCCTAAAAAATATATTTCAACAGCAGAAACAGGCTTGATGAAATTCATTAGTTATTTCCACTCCGAATCAAAAATGCCTCAACTCGGTAAGATAAGCACTATTTGAACAAATGGCTATATCTTATGAATCTGTAATAGGATTACACTGAATTAGACATATATTGTGTAGAATAATTGTCCTAAACAACATATTTCAACAGTAGAAACCAGCTTGCTGAAATTCATTAGTTATTTCCACTCCGAATCAAAAACGCTTCAACTCGGTGAGATAAGCACTTTTGGACCGAATGGCTATATCTTTTGAATTTGTAGCTGGATCACCCTGAATTTGACATATATTGTGCAGAATCATGTCCTAAACAACATAATTCAACGGCAGACACCAGCTTGATGAAATTCATTAGTTATTTCCACTCTTAATAAAAAACGCATCAACTCATTGAGATAAGCACTTTTTGACCGAATGGCTATATATTTTGTATTTGTAGCTGGATTATACTGAATTTGATATATATTGTGCAGAATCATGTCCTAAACAACATATTTCAACAACAGAAACAAACTTGATGAAATCATTAGTTATTTCCAATCCGAATCAAATACGCTTCAACTCGGTGAGAAAAGAACTTTTTGACCGAATGGCTATATCTTTTGAACTTGTAGCTGGATTATACTAAATTTGACATATATTGTGCAGAATCATGTCCTAAACAACATAATTCAACGGCAAAAACAAGCTTGATGAAATTCATTACTTATTTCCACTCCTAATAAAAAACGCTTGAACTTATCGAGATAAGCACTTTTTGACCGAATGGCTATATCTTTTGAACTTGTAGCTGGATTACACAGAATTTGACATATATTGTGCAGAATCATGTCATAAAAAAAATGTTTCAACAACAGAAACCAGCTTGATGAAATTCATTAGTTATTTCCAATCTGAATCAAAAACGCCTCAACTCGGTGAGATAAGCACTTTTTGAACAAATGGCTATATCTTATGAATCTTTGATGGGATTACACAGAATTAGACATATATTGTGCAGAATCATGTCCTAAACATCATATTTCAACAGCAGAAACCAGCTTGGTGTAATTCATTTGTTATTTCCACTCCGAATCAAAAACGCTTCAACTCGGTGAGATAAGCACTATTGGACCGAATGGCTATATCTTTTGAACTTGTAGCTGGATTACACTGAATTTGACATATATTGTGCAGAATCATGTCCTAAATGACATAATTCAATGGCAGAAACCAGCTCTATGAAATTCATTAATTATTTCCACTCCTAATAAAAAACGCATAAACTCGGTGAGATAAGCACTTTTTGAACAAATGGCTATATATTTTGTACTTGTAGCTGGGTTACACTGAATTTGACATATATTGTGCAGAATCATGTCCAAAACAACATATTGCAACAGCAGAAACCAGCTTGATGAAATTCATTAGTTATTTCCACTCCTAATCAAAAACGCTTCAACTCGGTGAGATAAGCACTTTTTGAACAAATGGCTATATCTTTTGAACTTGGGGCTGGATTAAACTGAATTTGACATATATTGTGCAGAATCATGTCCTAAAAAACATATTTCAACGGCAGAAACCAGCTTGATGAAATTCATTAGTTATTTCCACTCCTAATCAAAAACGCATCAACTCATTGAGATAAGCACTTTTTGCAAGAATGGCTCTATATTTTGAACTTGTGGCTGGATTACACTGAATTTGACATATATTTTGCAGAATCATGTCCTAAACAACATATTTCAACAGCAAAAACCAGCTTGCTGAAATTCATTTATAATTTCCACTCCGAATCAAAAACGATTCAACTCGGTGAGATAAGCACTGTTTCACCGAATGGCTATATCTTATAAATCTGTAATGGGATTACACTGAATTAGACATATATTGTGCAGAATCATGTCCTATACAACATATTTCATCAGCAAAACCAGCTTGATGAAATTGATTTATAATTTCCACTCCGATTCAAAAACGCTTCAACTCGGTGAGATAAGCACTGTTTGACCGAATGGCTATATCTTATGAATCTGTGATGGGATTACACTGAATTAGACATATATTGTGCAGAATCATATCCTAAACAACATATTTCATCAGCAAAAACCAGCTTGATGAAATTCATTAGTTATTTCCACTCCGAATCAAAAACGCTTCAACTCGGTGAGATAAGCACTTTTGGACCGAATGGGTATATCTTTTGAATTTGTAGCTGGATTACCCTGAATTTGACATATATTTTGCAGAATCATGTCCTAAACAACATATCGCAACAGTAGAAACCAGCTTGATGAAATTCATGAGTTATTTCCACTCCTAATAAAAAACGCCTCAACTCGGTGAGATAAGCACTTTTTGAACAAATGGCTATATCTTATGAATCTGTGATGGGATTACACTGAATTTGACATATATTGTGCAGAATCATGTCCTAAACAACATATTTCATCAGCAAAATCCAGCTTGATGAAATTCATACTTAGTTCCACTCCTAATAAAAAACGCTTCAACTCGGTGAGATAAGCACTTTTTAAATGAATTGCAATATCTTTTTAACCTGTTATTTGATTACACTGAATTTGATATATATTGTGCAGAATGATGTCCTAAACAACAAATTTCAACAGAAGAAATAGCTTGAAGAAATTCATCAGTTGTTTCTACTCCCAATCAAAAACGCTTCAACTCAGTGAGATAACCACTTTTTGACCGAATGGCTATATATTTTTTACTTGTAGCTGGATTATACTGAATTTGACATATATTGTGCAGAATCATGTCCTAAACTACATATTTCATTAACAGAAACAAACTTGATGAAATCATTAGTTATTTCCACTCCGTATCAAATACGCTTCAACTCGGTGAGAAAAGCACTTTTTGACGGAATGGCTATATCTTTTAAACTAGTAGCTGGATTATACTAAATTTGACATATATTGTGCAGAATCATGTCCTAAACAACATAATTCAACGGCAAAAACAAGCTTGATGAAATTCATTACTTATTTCCACTCCTAATCAAAAACGCTTCAACTTATCGAGATAAGCACTTTTTGACTGAATGGCTATATCTTTTGAACTTGTAGCTGGATTACACAGAATTTGACATTTATTGTGCAGAATCATGTCATAAAAAAAATGTTTCAACAACAGAAACCAGCTTGATGAAATTCATTAGTTATTTCCAATCCGAATCAAAAACGCCTCAACTCGGTGAGACAAGCACTTTTTGAACAAATGGCTATATCTTATGAATCTGTGATGGGATTACACAGAATTAGACATATATTGTGCAGAATCATATCCTAAACATCATATTTCAACAGCAGAAACCAGCTTGGTGTAATTCATTTGTTATTTCCACTCCGAATCAAATACGCTTCAACTCGGTGAGATAAGCACTTTTTGAACGAATTTATAATATCTTTGAACCTGTGATGGGATTAAACTGAATTTGACATATATTGTGCAGAATCATGTCCCAAACAACATATCTCAACAGCAGAAACCACCTTGATGATATTCATTGGTTATTTCCACTCCAAATCAAAAACGCTCCAACTCGGTGAGATAAGCACTTTTTGAACGAATGCTATATCTTTTGAACTTGTTGCTGGATTACACTGAATTTGACATATATTTGCAGAATCATGTCCTTAACAACATAATTCAACGGCACAAACCAGCTTAATGAAATTCATTAGTTATTTCCACTCCTAATCAAAAACGCATCAACTCATTGAGATAAGCACTTTTTGACCGAATGGCTATATATTTTGAACTCGTAGCTGGATTACACTGAATTTGACATATATTGTGCAGAATCATGTCCTAAACAACATAATTCATCAGCAAAAACCAGCTTGATGAAATTCATTGGTTATTTCCACTCCTAATGAAAAACGCTTCAACTTGGTGAGATAAGCACTATTTGAACGAATGGCTATATCTTTTGAACTTGGGGCTGGATTAAACTGAATTTGACATATTTTGCGCAGAATCATGTCCTAAAAAACATATTTATACAGAAGAAACCAGCCTGTTGAAATTCATTAGTTATTTCCACTCCTAATCAAAAATGCTTCAACTCGGTGAGATAAGCACCTTTTGACCGAATGGCTATATCTTTTGAACTTATTGCTGGATTACACTGAATTTGACATATATTGTGCAGAATCATGTCCCAAAAAAATATATTTCAACAGCAGAAACAGGCTTGATGAAATTCATTAGTTATTTCCACTCCGAATCAAAAATGCCTCAACTCGGTAAGATAAGCACTTTTTGAACAAATGGCTATATCTTATGAATCTGTAATAGGATTACACTGAATTAGACATATATTGTGTAGAATAATTGTCCTAAACAACATATTTCAACAGTAGAAACCAGCTTGCTGAAATTCATTAGTTATTTCCACTCCGAATCAAAAACGCTTCAACTCGGTGACATAAGCACTTTTGGACCGAATGGCTATATCTTTTGAATTTGTAGCTGGATCACCCTGAATTTGACATATATTGTGCAGAATCATGTCCTAAACAACATAATTCAACGGCAGACACCAGCTTGATGAAATTCATTAGTTATTTCCACTCTTAATAAAAAACGCATCAACTCATTGAGATAAGCACTTTTTGACCGAATGGCTATATATTTTGTATTTGTAGCTGGATTATACTGAATTTGATATATATTGTGCAGAATCATGTCCTAAACAACATATTTCAACAACAGAAACAAACTTGATGAAATCATTAGTTATTTCCAATCCGAATCAAATACGCTTCAACTCGGTGAGAAAAGAACTTTTTGACCGAATGGCTATATCTTTTGAACTTGTAGCTGGATTATACTAAATTTGACATATATTGTGCAGAATCATGTCCTAAACAACATAATTCAACGGCAAAAACAAGCTTGATGAAATTCATTACTTATTTCCACTCCTAATAAAAAACGCTTGAACTTATCGAGATAAGCACTTTTTGACCGAATGGCTATATCTTTTGAACTTGTAGCTGGATTACACAGAATTTGACATATATTGTGCAGAATCATGTCATAAAAAAAATGTTTCAACAACAGAAACCAGCTTGATGAAATTCATTAGTTATTTCCAATCTGAATCAAAAACGCCTCAACTCGGTGAGATAAGCACTTTTTGAACAAATGGCTATATCTTATGAATCTTTGATGGGATTACACAGAATTAGACATATATTGTGCAGAATCATGTCCTAAACATCATATTTCAACAGCAGAAACCAGCTTGGTGTAATTCATTTGTTATTTCCACTCCGAATCAAAAACGCTTCAACTCGTTGAGATAAGCACTATTGGACCGAATGGCTATATCTTTTGAACTTGTAGCTGGATTACACTGAATTTGACATATATTGTGCAGAATCATGTCCTAAATGACATAATTCAATGGCAGAAACCAGCTCTATGAAATTCATTAGTTATTTCCACTCCTAATAAAAAACGCATCAACTCGGTGAGATAAGCACTTTTTGAACAAATGGCTATATATTTTGTACTTGTAGCTGGGTTACACTGAATTTGACATATATTGTGCAGAATCATGTCCAAAACAACATATTGCAACAGCAGAAACCAGCTTGATGAAATTCATTAGTTATTTCCACTCCTAATCAAAAACGCTTCAACTCGGTGAGATAAGCACTTTTTGAACAAATGGCTATATCTTTTGAACTTGGGGCTGGATTAAACTGAATTTGACATATATTGTGCAGAATCATGTCCTAAAAAACATATTTCAACGGCAGAAACCAGCTTGATGAAATTCATTAGTTATTTCCACTCCTAATCAAAAACGCATCAACTCATTGAGATAAGCACTTTTTGCAAGAATGGCTCTATATTTTGAACTTGTGGCTGGATTACACTGAATTTGACATATATTTTGCAGAATCATGTCCTAAACAACATATTTCAACAGCAAAAACCAGCTTGCTGAAATTCATTTATAATTTCCACTCCGAATCAAAAACGATTCAACTCGGTGAGATAAGCACTGTTTCACCGAATGGCTATATCTTATAAATCTGTAATGGGATTACACTGAATTAGACATATATTGTGCAGAATCATGTCCTAAACAACATATTTCATCAGCAAAACCAGCTTGATGAAATTGATTTATAATTTCCACTCCGATTCAAAAACGCTTCAACTCGGTGAGATAAGCACTGTTTGACCGAATGGCTATATCTTATGAATCTGTGATGGGATTACACTGAATTAGACATATATTGTGCAGAATCATATCCTAAACAACATATTTCAACAGCAGAAACCAGCTTGATGAAATTCATTAGTTATTTCCACTCCGATTCAAAAACGCTTCAACTCGGTGAGATAAGCACTTTTGGACCGAATGGCTATATCTTTTGAACTTGTTACTGGATTACAGTGAATTTGATATATATTGTGCAGAATCATGTCCTAAAAAACATAATTCAACGGCAGAAACCAGCTTGATGATATTCATTAGTTATTTCCACTCCTAATCAAAAACGCATCAACTCATTGAGATAAGCACTTTTTGACCGAATGGCTATATATTTTTAAGTAGTAGCTGGATTACACTGAATTTGACATATATTGTGCAGAATCATGTCCTAAACAACATATTTCATCAGCAATGAAATTCATTTGTTATTTCCACTCCTAATCAAAAACGCTTCAACTCGGTGAGATAAGCACTTTTGGACCGAACGGCTATATCTTTTGAATTTGTAGCTGGATTACCCTGAATTTGACATATATTGTGCAGAATCATGTCCTAAACAACATATTGCAACAGCAGAAACCAGCTTGATGCAATTCATGAGTTATTTCCACTCCTAATCAAAAACGCCTCAACTCGGTGAGATAAGCACTTTTTGAACAAATGGCTATATCTTATGAATCTGTGATGGGATTACACTGAATTTGACATATATTGTGCAGAATCATGTCCTAAACAAGATATTTCATCAGCAAAAACCAGCTTGATGAAATTCATTAGTTAGTTCCACTCCTAATGAAAAACGCTTCAACTCGGTAAGAGATAAGCACTTTTTAAATGAATTGCAATATCTTTCTAACCTGTGATTGGATTACACTGAATTTTACATATATTGTGCAGAATGATGTCCTAAACAACAAATTTCAACAGAAGAAATAGCTTGAAGAAATTCATCAGTTGTTTCTACTCCCAATCAAAAACGCTTCAACTCAGTGAGATAAGCACTATTTGACCGAATGGCTATATCTTTTGAAGTTGTAGCTGGATTAAACTGAATTTGACATATATTGTGCAGAATCATGTCCTAAAAAATATATTTCAACAACAGAAACCAGCTTGGTGAAATTCATTAGTTATATCCACTCCGATTAAAAAAAAACTCAACTCGGTGAGATAAGCACTTTTTGAACGAATGGCTATATCTTATGAATCTGTGATGGGATTACACTGAATTAGAAATATATTGTGCAGAATCATGTCCTAAACAACATATTTCAACAACATAAACCAGTTGATGAAATTCATCAGCTATTTCCCCTCCGAATCAAAAACGCTTCAACTCGGTGAGATAAGCACTTTTTGACCGAATGGCTATATCTTTTGAACTTCTAGCTGGATTACACTGATTTTGACATATATTGTGCAGAATCATGTCCTAAACAACATATTTCATCAGCAAAAACCAGCTTGATGAAATTCATTAGTTATTTCCACTCCGAATCAAAAACGCTTCAACTCGGTGAGATAAGCACTTTTGGACCGAATGGGTATATCTTTTGAATTTGTAGCTGGATTACCCTGAATTTGACATATATTGTGCAGAATCATGTCCTAAACAACATATCGCAACAGTAGAAACCAGCTTGATGAAATTCATGAGTTATTTCCACTCCTAATAAAAAACGCCTCAACTCGGTGAGATAAGCACTTTTTGAACAAATGGCTATATCTTATGAATCTGTGATGGGATTACACTGAATTTGACATATATTGTGCAGAATCATGTCCTAAACAACATATTTCATCAGCAAAATCCAGCTTGATGAAATTCATACTTAGTTCCACTCCTAATAAAAAACGCTTCAACTCGGTGAGATAAGCACTTTTTAAATGAATTGCAATATCTTTTTAACCTGTTATTTGATTACACTGAATTTGACATATATTGTGCAGAATGATGTCCTAAACAACAAATTTCAACAGAAGAAATAGCTTGAAGAAATTCATCAGTTGTTTCTACTCCCAATCAAAAACGCTTCAACTCAGTGAGATAACCACTTTTTGACCGAATGGCTATATATTTTTTACTTGTAGCTGGATTATACTGAATTTGACATATATTGTGCAGAATCATGTCCTAAACTACATATTTCAACAACAGAAACAAACTTGATGAAATCATTAGTTATTTCCACTCCGTATCAAATACGCTTCAACTCGGTGAGAAAAGCACTTTTTGACGGAATGGCTATATCTTTTAAACTAGTAGCTGGATTATACTAAATTTGACATATATTGTGCAGAATCATGTCCTAAACAACATAATTCAACGGCAAAAACAAGCTTGATGAAATTCATTACTTATTTCCACTCCTAATCAAAAACGCTTCAACTTATCGAGATAAGCACTTTTTGACTGAATGGCTATATCTTTTGAACTTGTAGCTGGATTACACAGAATTTGACATTTATTGTGCAGAATCATGTCATAAAAAAAATGTTTCAACAACAGAAACCAGCTTGATGAAATTCATTAGTTATTTCCAATCCGAATCAAAAACGCCTCAACTCGGTGAGACAAGCACTTTTTGAACAAATGGCTATATCTTATGAATCTGTGATGGGATTACACAGAATTAGACATATATTGTGCAGAATCATATCCTAAACATCATATTTCAACAGCAGAAACCAGCTTGGTGTAATTCATTTGTTATTTCCACTCCAAATCAAATACGCTTCAACTCGGTGAGATAAGCACTTTTTGAACGAATTTATAATATCTTTGAACCTGTGATGGGATTAAACTGAATTTGACATATATTGTGCAGAATCATGTCCCAAACAACATATCTCAACAGCAGAAACCACCTTGATGATATTCATTGGTTATTTCCACTCCAAATCAAAAACGCTCCAACTCGGTGAGATAAGCACTTTTTGAACGAATGCTATATCTTTTGAACTTGTTGCTGGATTACACTGAATTTGACATATATTTGCAGAATCATGTCCTTAACAACATAATTCAACGGCACAAACCAGCTTAATGAAATTCATTAGTTATTTCCACTCCTAATCAAAAACGCATCAACTCATTGAGATAAGCACTTTTTGACCGAATGGCTATATATTTTGAACTCGTAGCTGGATTACACTGAATTTGACATATATTGTGCAGAATCATGTCCTAAACAACATAATTCATCAGCAAAAACCAGCTTGATGAAATTCATTGGTTATTTCCACTCCTAATGAAAAACGCTTCAACTTGGTGAGATAAGCACTATTTGAACGAATGGCTATATCTTTTGAACTTGGGGCTGGATTAAACTGAATTTGACATATTTTGCGCAGAATCATGTCCTAAAAAACATATTTATACAGAAGAAACCAGCCTGTTGAAATTCATTAGTTATTTCCACTCCTAATCAAAAATGCTTCAACTCGGTGAGATAAGCACCTTTTGACCGAATGGCTATATCTTTTGAACTTATTGCTGGATTACACTGAATTTGACATATATTGTGCAGAATCATGTCCTAAAAAATATATTTCAACAGCAGAAACAGGCTTGATGAAATTCATTAGTTATTTCCACTCCGAATCAAAAATGCCTCAACTCGGTAAGATAAGCACTTTTTGAACAAATGGCTATATCTTATGAATCTGTAATAGGATTACACTGAATTAGACATATATTGTGTAGAATAATTGTCCTAAACAACATATTTCAACAGTAGAAACCAGCTTGCTGAAATTCATTAGTTATTTCCACTCCGAATCAAAAACGCTTCAACTCGGTGAGATAAGCACTTTTGGACCGAATGGCTATATCTTTTGAATTTGTAGCTGGATCACCCTGAATTTGACATATATTGTGCAAAATCATGTCCTAAACAACATAATTCAACGGCAGACACCAGCTTGATGAAATTAATTAGTTATTTCCACTCTTAATAAAAAACGCATCAACTCATTGAGATAAGCACTTTTTGACCGAATGGCTATATATTTTGTATTTGTAGCTGGATTATACTGAATTTGATATATATTGTGCAGAATCATGTCCTAAACAACATATTTCAACAACAGAAACAAACTTGATGAAATCATTAGTTATTTCCAATCCGAATCAAATACGCTTCAACTCGGTGAGAAAAGAACTTTTTGACCGAATGGCTATATCTTTTGAACTTGTAGCTGGATTATACTAAATTTGACATATATTGTGCAGAATCATGTCCTAAACAACATAATTCAACGGCAAAAACAAGCTTGATGAAATTCATTACTTATTTCCACTCCTAATAAAAAACGCTTGAACTTATCGAGATAAGCACTTTTTGACCGAATGGCTATATCTTTTGAACTTGTAGCTGGATTACACAGAATTTGACATATATTGTGCAGAATCATGTCATAAAAAAAATGTTTCAACAACAGAAACCAGCTTGATGAAATTCATTAGTTATTTCCAATCTGAATCAAAAACGCCTCAACTCGGTGAGATAAGCACTTTTTGAACAAATGGCTATATCTTATGAATCTTTGATGGGATTACACAGAATTAGACATATATTGTGCAGAATCATGTCCTAAACATCATATTTCAACAGCAGAAACCAGCTTGGTGTAATTCATTTGTTATTTCCACTCCGAATCAAAAACGCTTCAACTCGGTGAGATAAGCACTATTGGACCGAATGGCTATATCTTTTGAACTTGTAGCTGGATTACACTGAATTTGACATATATTGTGCAGAATCATGTCCTAAATGACATAATTCAATGGCAGAAACCAGCTCTATGAAATTCATTAGTTATTTCCACTCCTAATAAAAAACGCATCAACTCGGTGAGATAAGCACTTTTTGAACAAATGGCTATATATTTTGTACTTGTAGCTGGGTTACACTGAATTTGACATATATTGTGCAGAATCATGTCCAAAACAACATATTGCAACAGCAGAAACCAGCTTGATGAAATTCATTAGTTATTTCCACTCCTAATCAAAAACGCTTCAACTCGGTGAGATAAGCACTTTTTGAACAAATGGCTATATCTTTTGAACTTGGGGCTGGATTAAACTGAATTTGACATATATTGTGCAGAATCATGTCCTAAAAAACATATTTCAACGGCAGAAACCAGCTTGATGAAATTCATTAGTTATTTCCACTCCTAATCAAAAACGCATCAACTCATTGAGATAAGCACTTTTTGAAAGAATGGCTCTATATTTTGAACTTGTGGCTGGATTACACTGAATTTGACATATATTTTGCAGAATCATGTCCTAAACAACATATTTCAACAGCAAAAACCAGCTTGCTGAAATTCATTTATAATTTCCACTCCGAATCAAAAACGATTCAACTCGGTGAGATAAGCACTGTTTCACCGAATGGCTATATCTTATAAATCTGTAATGGGATTACACTGAATTAGACATATATTGTGCAGAATCATGTCCTAAACAACATATTTCATCAGCAAAACCAGCTTGATGAAATTGATTTATAATTTCCACTCCGATTCAAAAACGCTTCAACTCGGTGAGATAAGCACTGTTTGACCGAATGGCTATATCTTATGAATCTGTGATGGGATTACACTGAATTAGACATATATTGTGCAGAATCATATCCTAAACAACATATTTCAACAGCAGAAACCAGCTTGATGAAATTCATTAGTTATTTCCACTCCGATTCAAAAACGCTTCAACTCGGTGAGATAAGCACTTTTGGACCGAATGGCTATATCTTTTGAACTTGTTGCTGGATTACAGTGAATTTGATATATATTGTGCAGAATCATGTCCTAAAAAACATAATTCAACGGCAGAAACCAGCTTGATGATATTCATTAGTTATTTCCACTCCTAATCAAAAACGCATCAACTCATTGAGATAAGCACTTTTTGACCGAATGGCTATATATTTTTAAGTAGTAGCTGGATTACACTGAATTTGACATATATTGTGCAGAATCATGTCCTAAACAACATATTTCATCAGCAATGAAATTCATTTGTTATTTCCACTCCTAATCAAAAACGCTTCAACTCGGTGAGATAAGCACTTTTGGACCGAACGGCTATATCTTTTGAATTTGTAGCTGGATTACCCTGAATTTGACATATATTGTGCAGAATCATGTCCTAAACAACATATTGCAACAGCAGAAACCAGCTTGATACAATTCATGAGTTATTTCCACTCCTAATCAAAAACGCCTCAACTCGGTGAGATAAGCACTTTTTGAACAAATGGCTATATCTTATGAATCTGTGATGGGATTACACTGAATTTGACATATATTGTGCAGAATCATGTCCTAAACAACATAATTCAACGGCAGAAACCAGCTTGATGAAATTCATTAGTTATTTCAACTCCGAATAAAAAAAGATTCAACTCGGTGTGATAAGCACTGTTTGACCGAATGGCTATATCTTTTGTACTTGTAGCTGGATTACACTGAATTTGACATATATTGTGCAGAATCATGTCCTAAATAACATATTTCATCAGCAAAAACCAGCTTGATGAAATTCATTTATAATTTCCACTCCGAATAAAAAAAGATTCAACTCGGTGTGATAAGCACTGTTTGACCGAATGGCTATATCTTTTGAACTTGTAGCTGGATTGAACTGAATTTGACATATATTGTGCAGAATCATGTCCTAAACAACATATTTCATCAGCAAAAACCAGCTTGATGAAATTCATTTTTAATTTCCACTCCGAATAAAAAACGATTCAACTCGGTGAGATAAGCACTGTTTGACCGAATGGCTATATCTTATGAATCTGTAATGGGATTACACTGAATTAGACATATATTGTGCAGAATCATATCCTAAACAACATATTTCAACAGCAGAAACCAGCTTGATGAAATTCATTAGTTATTTCCACTCCGATTCAAAAACGCTTCAACTCGGTGACATAAGCACTTTTGGACCTAATGGCTATATCTTTTGAACTTGTTGCTGAATTACACTGAATTTGATATATATTGTGCAGAATCATGTCCTAAACAACATAATTCAACGGCAGAAACCAGCTTGATGATATTCATTAGGTATTTCCACTCCTAATCTAAAACGCATCAACTCATTGAGATAAGCACTTTTTGACCGAATGGCTATATATTTTGAACTAGTAGCTGGAGTACACTGAATTTGACATATATTGTGCAGAATCATACCCTAAACAACATATTTCATCAGCAGAAACCAGCTTGATGAAATTAATTTATATTTTCCACTCCGAATCAAAAACGCTTCAACTCGGTGACATAAGCACTGTTCGACCGAATGACTATATCTCATGAATCTGTAATGGGATTACACTGAATTTGACATATATTGTGCAGAATCATGTCCTAAACAACATATTTCATCAGCAAAAACCAGCTTGATGAAATTCATTAGTTAGTTCCACTCCTAATGAAAAACGCTTCAACTCGGTGAGATAAGCACTTTTTAAATGAATTGCAATATCTTTTTAACCTGTGATTGGATTACACTGAATTTCACATATATTGTGCAGAATGATGTCTAAACAACAAATTTCAACAGAAGAAATAGCTTGAAGAAATTCATCAGTTGTTTCTACTCCCAATCAAAAACGCACCAACTCATTGAGATAAGCACTATTTGACCGAATGGCTATATCTTTTGAAGTTGTAGCTGGATTAAACTGAATTTGACATATATTGTGCAGAATCATGTCCTACAAAAAATATTTCAAAAGAAGAAACTAGCTTGATGAAATTAATTAGTTATTTCCACTCCGAATCAAAAACGCTTCAACTCAGCGAGATAAGCACTTTTTGACCGAATGGCTATATCTTTTGAACTTTTGGCTGGATTACACTGAATTTGACATATATTGTGCAGAATCATGTCCTAAACTACATATTTCAACAACAGAAACAAACTTGATGAAATCATTAGTTATTTCCACTCCGTATCAAATACGCTTCAACTCGGTGAGAAAAGCACTTTTTGACGGAATGGCTATATCTTTTAAACTAGTAGCTGGATTATACTAAATTTGACATATATTGTGCAGAATCATGTCCTAAACAACATAATTCAACGGCAAAAACAAGCTTGATGAAATTCATTACTTATTTCCACTCCTAATCAAAAACGCTTCAACTTATCGAGATAAGCACTTTTTGACTGAATGGCTATATCTTTTGAACTTGTAGCTGGATTACACAGAATTTGACATTTATTGTGCAGAATCATGTCATAAAAAAAATGTTTCAACAACAGAAACCAGCTTGATGAAATTCATTAGTTATTTCCAATCCGAATCAAAAACGCCTCAACTCGGTGAGACAAGCACTTTTTGAACAAATGGCTATATCTTATGAATCTGTGATGGGATTACACAGAATTAGACATATATTGTGCAGAATCATATCCTAAACATCATATTTCAACAGCAGAAACCAGCTTGGTGTAATTCATTTGTTATTTCCACTCCGAATCAAATACGCTTCAACTCGGTGAGATAAGCACTTTTTGAACGAATTTATAATATCTTTGAACCTGTGATGGGATTAAACTGAATTTGACATATATTGTGCAGAATCATGTCCCAAACAACATATCTCAACAGCAGAAACCACCTTGATGATATTCATTGGTTATTTCCACTCCAAATCAAAAACGCTCCAACTCGGTGAGATAAGCACTTTTTGAACGAATGCTATATCTTTTGAACTTGTTGCTGGATTACACTGAATTTGACATATATTTGCAGAATCATGTCCTTAACAACATAATTCAACGGCACAAACCAGCTTAATGAAATTCATTAGTTATTTCCACTCCTAATCAAAAACGCATCAACTCATTGAGATAAGCACTTTTTGACCGAATGGCTATATATTTTGAACTCGTAGCTGGATTACACTGAATTTGACATATATTGTGCAGAATCATGTCCTAAACAACATAATTCATCAGCAAAAACCAGCTTGATGAAATTCATTGGTTATTTCCACTCCTAATGAAAAACGCTTCAACTTGGTGAGATAAGCACTATTTGAACGAATGGCTATATCTTTTGAACTTGGGGCTGGATTAAACTGAATTTGACATATTTTGCGCAGAATCATGTCCTAAAAAACATATTTATACAGAAGAAACCAGCCTGTTGAAATTCATTAGTTATTTCCACTCCTAATCAAAAATGCTTCAACTCGGTGAGATAAGCACCTTTTGACCGAATGGCTATATCTTTTGAACTTATTGCTGGATTACACTGAATTTGACATATATTGTGCAGAATCATGTCCTAAAAAATATATTTCAACAGCAGAAACAGGCTTGATGAAATTCATTAGTTATTTCCACTCCGAATCAAAAATGCCTCAACTCGGTAAGATAAGCACTTTTTGAACAAATGGCTATATCTTATGAATCTGTAATAGGATTACACTGAATTAGACATATATTGTGTAGAATAATTGTCCTAAACAACATATTTCAACAGTAGAAACCAGCTTGCTGAAATTCATTAGTTATTTCCACTCCGAATCAAAAACGCTTCAACTCGGTGAGATAAGCACTTTTGGACCGAATGGCTATATCTTTTGAATTTGTAGCTGGATCACCCTGAATTTGACATATATTGTGCAAAATCATGTCCTAAACAACATAATTCAACGGCAGACACCAGCTTGATGAAATTAATTAGTTATTTCCACTCTTAATAAAAAACGCATCAACTCATTGAGATAAGCACTTTTTGACCGAATGGCTATATATTTTGTATTTGTAGCTGGATTATACTGAATTTGATATATATTGTGCAGAATCATGTCCTAAACAACATATTTCAACAACAGAAACAAACTTGATGAAATCATTAGTTATTTCCAATCCGAATCAAATACGCTTCAACTCGGTGAGAAAAGAACTTTTTGACCGAATGGCTATATCTTTTGAACTTGTAGCTGGATTATACTAAATTTGACATATATTGTGCAGAATCATGTCCTAAACAACATAATTCAACGGCAAAAACAAGCTTGATGAAATTCATTACTTATTTCCACTCCTAATAAAAAACGCTTGAACTTATCGAGATAAGCACTTTTTGACCGAATGGCTATATCTTTTGAACTTGTAGCTGGATTACACAGAATTTGACATATATTGTGCAAAATCATGTCATAAAAAAAATGTTTCAACAACAGAAACCAGCTTGATGAAATTCATTAGTTATTTCCAATCTGAATCAAAAACGCCTCAACTTGGTGAGATAAGCACTTTTTGAACAAATGGCTATATCTTATGAATCTTTGATGGGATTACACAGAATTAGAAATATATTGTGCAGAATCATGTCCTAAACATCATATTTCAACAGCAGAAACCAGCTTGGTGTAATTCATTTGTTATTTCCACTCCGAATCAAAAACGCTTCAACTCGGTGAGATAAGCACTATTGGACCGAATGGCTATATCTTTTGAACTTGTAGCTGGATTACACTGAATTTGACATATATTGTGCAGAATCATGTCCTAAATGACATAATTCAATGGCAGAAACAAGCTCTATGAAATTCATTAGTTATTTCCACTCCTAATAAAAAACGCATCAACTCGGTGAGATAAGCACTTTTTGAACAAATGGCTATATATTTTGTACTTGTAGCTGGGTTACACTGAATTTGACATATATTGTGCAGAATCATGTCCAAAACAACATATTGCAACAGCAGAAACCAGCTTGATGAAATTCATTAGTTATTTCCACTCCTAATCAAAAACGCTTCAACTCGGTGAGATAAGCACTTTTTGAACAAATGGCTATATCTTTTGAACTTGGGGCTGGATTAAACTGAATTTGACATATATTGTGCAGAATCATGTCCTAAAAAACATATTTCAACGGCAGAAACCAGCTTGATGAAATTCATTAGTTATTTCCACTCCTAATCAAAAACGCATCAACTCATTGAGATAAGCACTTTTTGAAAGAATGGCTCTATATTTTGAACTTGTGGCTGGATTACACTGAATTTGACATATATTTTGCAGAATCATGTCCTAAACAACATATTTCAACAGCAAAAACCAGCTTGCTGAAATTCATTTATAATTTCCACTCCGAATCAAAAACGATTCAACTCGGTGAGATAAGCACTGTTTCACCGAATGGCTATATCTTATAAATCTGTAATGGGATTACACTGAATTAGACATATATTGTGCAGAATCATGTCCTAAACAACATATTTCATCAGCAAAACCAGCTTGATGAAATTGATTTATAATTTCCACTCCGATTCAAAAACGCTTCAACTCGGTGAGATAAGCACTGTTTGACCGAATGGCTATATCTTATGAATCTGTGATGGGATTACACTGAATTAGACATATATTGTGCAGAATCATATCCTAAACAACATATTTCAACAGCAGAAACCAGCTTGATGAAATTCATTAGTTATTTCCACTCCGATTCAAAAACGCTTCAACTCGGTGAGATAAGCACTTTTGGACCGAATGGCTATATCTTTTGAACTTGTTGCTGGATTACAGTGAATTTGATATATATTGTGCAGAATCATGTCCTAAAAAACATAATTCAACGGCAGAAACCAGCTTGATGATATTCATTAGTTATTTCCACTCCTAATCAAAAACGCATCAACTCATTGAGATAAGCACTTTTTGACCGAATGGCTATATATTTTTAAGTAGTAGCTGGATTACACTGAATTTGACATATATTGTGCAGAATCATGTCCTAAACAACATATTTCATCAGCAATGAAATTCATTTGTTATTTCCACTCCTAATCAAAAACGCTTCAACTCGGTGAGATAAGCACTTTTGGACCGAACGGCTATATCTTTTGAATTTGTAGCTGGATTACCCTGAATTTGACATATATTGTGCAGAATCATGTCCTAAACAACATATTGCAACAGCAGAAACCAGCTTGATGCAATTCATGAGTTATTTCCACTCCTAATCAAAAACGCCTCAACTCGGTGAGATAAGCACTTTTTGAACAAATGGCTATATCTTATGAATCTGTGATGGGATTACACTGAATTTGACATATATTGTGCAGAATCATGTCCTAAACAACATAATTCAACGGCAGAAACCAGCTTGATGAAATTCATTAGTTATTTCAACTCCGAATAAAAAAAGATTCAACTCGGTGTGATAAGCACTGTTTGACCGAATGGCTATATCTTTTGTACTTGTAGCTGGATTACACTGAATTTGACATATATTGTGCAGAATCATGTCCTAAACAACATATTTCATCAGCAAAAACCAGCTTGATGAAATTCATTTATAATTTCCACTCCGAATAAAAAACGATTCAACTCGGTGAGATAAGCACTGTTTGACCGAATGGCTATATCTTATGAATCTGTAATGGGATTACACTGAATTAGACATATATTGTGCAGAATCATATCCTAAACAACATATTTCAACAGCAGAAACCAGCTTGATGAAATTCATTAGTTATTTCCACTCCGATTCAAAAACGCTTCAACTCGGTGACATAAGCACTTTTGGACCTAATGGCTATATCTTTTGAACTTGTTGCTGAATTACACTGAATTTGATATATATTGTGCAGAATCATGTCCTAAACAACATAATTCAACGGCAGAAACCAGCTTGATGATATTCATTAGGTATTTCCACTCCTAATCTAAAACGCATCAACTCATTGAGATAAGCACTTTTTGACCGAATGGCTATATATTTTGAACTAGTAGCTGGAGTACACTGAATTTGACATATATTGTGCAGAATCATACCCTAAACAACATATTTCATCAGCAGAAACCAGCTTGATGAAATTAATTTATATTTTCCACTCCGAATCAAAAACGCTTCAACTCGGTGACATAAGCACTGTTCGACCGAATGACTATATCTCATGAATCTGTAATGGGATTACACTGAATTTGACATATATTGTGCAGAATCATGTCCTAAACAACATATTTCATCAGCAAAAACCAGCTTGATGAAATTCATTAGTTAGTTCCACTCCTAATGAAAAACGCTTCAACTCGGTGAGATAAGCACTTTTTAAATGAATTGCAATATCTTTTTAACCTGTGATTGGATTACACTGAATTTCACATATATTGTGCAGAATGATGTCTAAACAACAAATTTCAACAGAAGAAATAGCTTGAAGAAATTCATCAGTTGTTTCTACTCCCAATCAAAAACGCACCAACTCATTGAGATAAGCACTATTTGACCGAATGGCTATATCTTTTGAAGTTGTAGCTGGATTAAACTGAATTTGACATATATTGTGCAGAATCATGTCCTACAAAAAATATTTCAAAAGAAGAAACTAGCTTGATGAAATTAATTAGTTATTTCCACTCCGAATCAAAAACGCTTCAACTCAGCGAGATAAGCACTTTTTGACCGAATGGCTATATCTTTTGAACTTTTGGCTGGATTACACTGAATTTGACATATATTGTGCAGAATCATGTCCTAAACTACATATTTCAACAACAGAAACAAACTTGATGAAATCATTAGTTATTTCCACTCCGTATCAAATACGCTTCAACTCGGTGAGAAAAGCACTTTTTGACGGAATGGCTATATCTTTTAAACTAGTAGCTGGATTATACTAAATTTGACATATATTGTGCAGAATCATGTCCTAAACAACATAATTCAACGGCAAAAACAAGCTTGATGAAATTCATTACTTATTTCCACTCCTAATCAAAAACGCTTCAACTTATCGAGATAAGCACTTTTTGACTGAATGGCTATATCTTTTGAACTTGTAGCTGGATTACACAGAATTTGACATTTATTGTGCAGAATCATGTCATAAAAAAAATGTTTCAACAACAGAAACCAGCTTGATGAAATTCATTAGTTATTTCCAATCCGAATCAAAAACGCCTCAACTCGGTGAGACAAGCACTTTTTGAACAAATGGCTATATCTTATGAATCTGTGATGGGATTACACAGAATTAGACATATATTGTGCAGAATCATATCCTAAACATCATATTTCAACAGCAGAAACCAGCTTGGTGTAATTCATTTGTTATTTCCACTCCGAATCAAATACGCTTCAACTCGGTGAGATAAGCACTTTTTGAACGAATTTATAATATCTTTGAACCTGTGATGGGATTAAACTGAATTTGACATATATTGTGCAGAATCATGTCCCAAACAACATATCTCAACAGCAGAAACCACCTTGATGATATTCATTGGTTATTTCCACTCCAAATCAAAAACGCTCCAACTCGGTGAGATAAGCACTTTTTGAACGAATGCTATATCTTTTGAACTTGTTGCTGGATTACACTGAATTTGACATATATTTGCAGAATCATGTCCTTAACAACATAATTCAACGGCACAAACCAGCTTAATGAAATTCATTAGTTATTTCCACTCCTAATCAAAAACGCATCAACTCATTGAGATAAGCACTTTTTGACCGAATGGCTATATATTTTGAACTCGTAGCTGGATTACACTGAATTTGACATATATTGTGCAGAATCATGTCCTAAACAACATAATTCATCAGCAAAAACCAGCTTGATGAAATTCATTGGTTATTTCCACTCCTAATGAAAAACGCTTCAACTTGGTGAGATAAGCACTATTTGAACGAATGGCTATATCTTTTGAACTTGGGGCTGGATTAAACTGAATTTGACATATTTTGCGCAGAATCATGTCCTAAAAAACATATTTATACAGAAGAAACCAGCCTGTTGAAATTCATTAGTTATTTCCACTCCTAATCAAAAATGCTTCAACTCGGTGAGATAAGCACCTTTTGACCGAATGGCTATATCTTTTGAACTTATTGCTGGATTACACTGAATTTGACATATATTGTGCAGAATCATGTCCTAAAAAATATATTTCAACAGCAGAAACAGGCTTGATGAAATTCATTAGTTATTTCCACTCCGAATCAAAAATGCCTCAACTCGGTAAGATAAGCACTTTTTGAACAAATGGCTATATCTTATGAATCTGTAATAGGATTACACTGAATTAGACATATATTGTGTAGAATAATTGTCCTAAACAACATATTTCAACAGTAGAAACCAGCTTGCTGAAATTCATTAGTTATTTCCACTCCGAATCAAAAACGCTTCAACTCGGTGAGATAAGCACTTTTGGACCGAATGGCTATATCTTTTGAATTTGTAGCTGGATCACCCTGAATTTGACATATATTGTGCAAAATCATGTCCTAAACAACATAATTCAACGGCAGACACCAGCTTGATGAAATTAATTAGTTATTTCCACTCTTAATAAAAAACGCATCAACTCATTGAGATAAGCACTTTTTGACCGAATGGCTATATATTTTGTATTTGTAGCTGGATTATACTGAATTTGATATATATTGTGCAGAATCATGTCCTAAACAACATATTTCAACAACAGAAACAAACTTGATGAAATCATTAGTTATTTCCAATCCGAATCAAATACGCTTCAACTCGGTGAGAAAAGAACTTTTTGACCGAATGGCTATATCTTTTGAACTTGTAGCTGGATTATACTAAATTTGACATATATTGTGCAGAATCATGTCCTAAACAACATAATTCAACGGCAAAAACAAGCTTGATGAAATTCATTACTTATTTCCACTCCTAATAAAAAACGCTTGAACTTATCGAGATAAGCACTTTTTGACCGAATGGCTATATCTTTTGAACTTGTAGCTGGATTACACAGAATTTGACATATATTGTGCAGAATCATGTCATAAAAAAAATGTTTCAACAACAGAAACCAGCTTGATGAAATTCATTAGTTATTTCCAATCTGAATCAAAAACGCCTCAACTCGGTGAGATAAGCACTTTTTGAACAAATGGCTATATCTTATGAATCTTTGATGGGATTACACAGAATTAGACATATATTGTGCAGAATCATGTCCTAAACATCATATTTCAACAGCAGAAACCAGCTTGGTGTAATTCATTTGTTATTTCCACTCCGAATCAAAAACGCTTCAACTCGGTGAGATAAGCACTATTGGACCGAATGGCTATATCTTTTGAACTTGTAGCTGGATTACACTGAATTTGACATATATTGTGCAGAATCATGTCCTAAATGACATAATTCAATGGCAGAAACCAGCTCTATGAAATTCATTAGTTATTTCCACTCCTAATAAAAAACGCATCAACTCGGTGAGATAAGCACTTTTTGAACAAATGGCTATATATTTTGTACTTGTAGCTGGGTTACACTGAATTTGACATATATTGTGCAGAATCATGTCCAAAACAACATATTGCAACAGCAGAAACCAGCTTGATGAAATTCATTAGTTATTTCCACTCCTAATCAAAAACGCTTCAACTCGGTGAGATAAGCACTTTTTGAACAAATGGCTATATCTTTTGAACTTGGGGCTGGATTAAACTGAATTTGACATATATTGTGCAGAATCATGTCCTAAAAAACATATTTCAACGGCAGAAACCAGCTTGATGAAATTCATTAGTTATTTCCACTCCTAATCAAAAACGCATCAACTCATTGAGATAAGCACTTTTTGAAAGAATGGCTCTATATTTTGAACTTGTGGCTGGATTACACTGAATTTGACATATATTTTGCAGAATCATGTCCTAAACAACATATTTCAACAGCAAAAACCAGCTTGCTGAAATTCATTTATAATTTCCACTCCGAATCAAAAACGATTCAACTCGGTGAGATAAGCACTGTTTCACCGAATGGCTATATCTTATAAATCTGTAATGGGATTACACTGAATTAGACATATATTGTGCAGAATCATGTCCTAAACAACATATTTCATCAGCAAAACCAGCTTGATGAAATTGATTTATAATTTCCACTCCGATTCAAAAACGCTTCAACTCGGTGAGATAAGCACTGTTTGACCGAATGGCTATATCTTATGAATCTGTGATGGGATTACACTGAATTAGACATATATTGTGCAGAATCATATCCTAAACAACATATTTCAACAGCAGAAACCAGCTTGATGAAATTCATTAGTTATTTCCACTCCGATTCAAAAACGCTTCAACTCGGTGAGATAAGCACTTTTGGACCGAATGGCTATATCTTTTGAACTTGTTGCTGGATTACAGTGAATTTGATATATATTGTGCAGAATCATGTCCTAAAAAACATAATTCAACGGCAGAAACCAGCTTGATGATATTCATTAGTTATTTCCACTCCTAATCAAAAACGCATCAACTCATTGAGATAAGCACTTTTTGACCGAATGGCTATATATTTTTAAGTAGTAGCTGGATTACACTGAATTTGACATATATTGTGCAGAATCATGTCCTAAACAACATATTTCATCAGCAATGAAATTCATTTGTTATTTCCACTCCTAATCAAAAACGCTTCAACTCGGTGAGATAAGCACTTTTGGACCGAACGGCTATATCTTTTGAATTTGTAGCTGGATTACCCTGAATTTGACATATATTGTGCAGAATCATGTCCTAAACAACATATTGCAACAGCAGAAACCAGCTTGATGCAATTCATGAGTTATTTCCACTCCTAATCAAAAACGCCTCAACTCGGTGAGATAAGCACTTTTTGAACAAATGGCTATATCTTATGAATCTGTGATGGGATTACACTGAATTTGACATATATTGTGCAGAATCATGTCCTAAACAACATAATTCAACGGCAGAAACCAGCTTGATGAAATTCATTAGTTATTTCAACTCCGAATAAAAAAAGATTCAACTCGGTGTGATAAGCACTGTTTGACCGAATGGCTATATCTTTTGTACTTGTAGCTGGATTACACTGAATTTGACATATATTGTGCAGAATCATGTCCTAAACAACATATTTCATCAGCAAAAACCAGCTTGATGAAATTCATTTATAATTTCCACTCCGAATAAAAAAAGATTCAACTCGGTGTGATAAGCACTGTTTGACCGAATGGCTATATCTTTTGAACTTGTAGCTGGATTGAACTGAATTTGACATATATTGTGCAGAATCATGTCCTAAACAACATATTTCATCAGCAAAAACCAGCTTGATGAAATTCATTTTTAATTTCCACTCCGAATAAAAAACGATTCAACTCGGTGAGATAAGCACTGTTTGACCGAATGGCTATATCTTATGAATCTGTAATGGGATTACACTGAATTAGACATATATTGTGCAGAATCATATCCTAAACAACATATTTCAACAGCAGAAACCAGCTTGATGAAATTCATTAGTTATTTCCACTCCGATTCAAAAACGCTTCAACTCGGTGACATAAGCACTTTTGGACCTAATGGCTATATCTTTTGAACTTGTTGCTGAATTACACTGAATTTGATATATATTGTGCAGAATCATGTCCTAAACAACATAATTCAACGGCAGAAACCAGCTTGATGATATTCATTAGGTATTTCCA
The DNA here is from genome assembly GCF_037954325.1 of Fistularia commersonii. Lineage (NCBI taxonomy): Eukaryota > Metazoa > Chordata > Actinopteri > Syngnathiformes > Fistulariidae > Fistularia > Fistularia commersonii. The sequence continues at coordinate 912,835 of NW_028233995.1, forward strand.
CTCCTAATCTAAAACGCATCAACTCATTGAGATAAGCACTTTTTGACCGAATGGCTATATATTTTGAACTAGTAGCTGGAGTACACTGAATTTGACATATATTGTGCAGAATCATACCCTAAACAACATATTTCATCAGCAGAAACCAGCTTGATGAAATTAATTTATATTTTCCACTCCGAATCAAAAACGCTTCAACTCGGTGACATAAGCACTGTTCGACCGAATGACTATATCTCATGAATCTGTAATGGGATTACACTGAATTTGACATATATTGTGCAGAATCATGTCCTAAACAACATATTTCATCAGCAAAAACCAGCTTGATGAAATTCATTAGTTAGTTCCACTCCTAATGAAAAACGCTTCAACTCGGTGAGATAAGCACTTTTTAAATGAATTGCAATATCTTTTTAACCTGTGATTGGATTACACTGAATTTCACATATATTGTGCAGAATGATGTCTAAACAACAAATTTCAACAGAAGAAATAGCTTGAAGAAATTCATCAGTTGTTTCTACTCCCAATCAAAAACGCACCAACTCATTGAGATAAGCACTATTTGACCGAATGGCTATATCTTTTGAAGTTGTAGCTGGATTAAACTGAATTTGACATATATTGTGCAGAATCATGTCCTACAAAAAATATTTCAAAAGAAGAAACCAGCTTGATGAAATTAATTAGTTATTTCCACTCCGAATCAAAAACGCTTCAACTCAGCGAGATAAGCACTTTTTGACCGAATGGCTATATCTTTTGAACTTTTGGCTGGATTACACTGAATTTGACATATATTGTGCAGAATCATGTCCTAAACAACATATTTAAACAGCAGAAACCAGCTTGATGAAATTCATTGGTTATTTCCACTCCGAATAAAAAACGCCTCAACTCGGTGAGATAAGCACTTTTTGAACAAATGGCTATATCTTATGAATCTGTGATGGGATTACACTGAATTAGACATATATTGTGCAGAATCATGTCCTGAACAACATATTTCAACAGCAGAAACCAGTTGATGAAATTCATCAGTTATTTCCACTCCGAATCAAAAACGCTTCAACTCAGCGAGATAAGCACTTTTTGACCGAATGGCTATATCTTTTGAATTTCTGGCTGGATAACACTGAATTTGAAATATATTGTGCAGAATCATGTCCTAAACAACATAATTCAACGGCAGAAACCAGCTTGATGAAATTCATTAGTTATTTCCACTCTTAATAAAAAACGCATCAACTCATTGTGATAAGCACTTTTTGACCGAATGGCTATATATTTTGTATTTGTAGCTGGATTACACTGAATTTGACATATATTGTTCAGAATCATGTCCTAAACAGCATATTTCAACAGCAGAAACCAGCTTGATGAAATTCATGAGTTATTTCCACTCCTAATAAAAAACGCTTCAACTCGGTGAGTTAAGCACTTTTTGAACGAATGGCTATATATTTATAAATTGTGATGGATTTACACTGAATTTGACATATATTGTGCAGAATTATGTCCTAAACAACATATTTCAACAGCAGAAACAAGCTTGGTGAAATTCATGAGTTATTTCCACTCCAAATCAAAAACGCTTCAACTCGGTCAGATAAGCACTTTTGGAACGAATGGCTATATCTTTTGAACTTGTAGCTGGATTACACTGAATTTGACATATATTGTGCAGAATCCTGTCCTAAACAACATAATTCAACGGCAAAAACCAGCTTGATGAAATTCATGAGTTATTTCCACTCCTAATGAAAAACGCTTCAACTCGGTGAGATAAGCACTTTTTGAACGAATTGCAATATCTTTTTAACCTGTGATGGGATTACACTGAATTTGACATATATTGTGCAGAATCATGTCCTAAAAAACAAATTTCAAAAGAAGAAACCAGCTTGATGAAATTCATTAGTTATTCTCACTCCGAATCAAAAACGCTTCAACTCAGCGAGATAAGCACTTTTTGACCGAATGGCTATATATTTTGAACTTTTTGCTGGATTATACTGAATTAGACATATATTTGCAGAATCGTGTCCTAAACAACATATTTCATCAGCAAAAACCAGCTTGATGAAATTCATTTGTAATTTCCACTCTGAATCAAAAAAGATTCAACTCGGTGAGATAAGCACTGTTTGACCGAATGCTTATATCTTTTGAACTTGTTGCTGGATTACACTGAATTTGACATATATTGTGCAGAATCATGTCCTAAACAACATATTTCAACAGCAGAAACAAGCTTGGTGAAATTAATCAGTTATTTCCACTCCGAATCAAAAACGCTTCAACTCGGTGAGATAAGCACTTTTGGACCGAATGGCTATATCTTATGAACTTGTAGCTGGATTGAACTGAATTTGACATATATTGTGCAAAATCCTGTCCTAAACAACATAATTCAACGGCAGAAACCAGCTTGATGATATTCATTAGTTATTTCCACTCCGAATCATAAACGCTTCAACTCAGCGAGATAAGCACTTTTTGACCGAATGGCTATATCTTTTGAACTTTTGGCTGGATTACACTGAATTTGACATATATTGTGCAGAATCATGTCCTAAACAACATATTTCAACAGAAGAAACCAGCTTGATGAAATTCATTGGTTATTTCCACTCTTAATAAAAAACGAATCAACTCATTGAGATAAGCACTTTTTGACCGAATGGCTATATCTTTTGAACTTGTAGCTGTATTACACTGAAATTGACATATATTTGCAGAATCATGTCCTAAACAACATATTTCATCAGCAAAAACCAGCTTGATGAAATTCATTTATAATCTCCACTCCGAATCAAAAAAGATTCAACTCGGTGAGATAAGCAATGTTTGACCGAATGGCTATATCTTTTGAACTTGTTTCTGGATTACACTGAATTTGACATATATTGTGGAGATTCATGTCCTGAAAAACATATTTCAACAGCAGAAACCAGCTTGGTGAAATTCATTAGTTATTTCCACTCCGAATAAAAAACGCTTCAACTCGATGAGATAAGCACTTTTGGACCGAATGGCTATATCTTTTGAACTTGTAGCTGGATTGAACTGAATTTGATATATATTGTGCAGAATCATGTCCTAAACAGCATATTTCAACAGCAGAAACAAGCTGGATGAAATTCATGAGTTATTTCCACTCCTAATAAAAAACGCTTCAACTCGGTGAGTTAAGCACTTTTTGAACGAATGGCTATATCTTTATAAACTGTGATGGGATTACACTGAATTGGACATATATTGTACAAAATCATGGCCTAAAAAACATATTGCAACAGCAGAAACCAGCTTGATAAAATTCATCAGTTATTTCCACTCCTAATCAAAAACGCTTCAACTCGGTGAGATAAGCACTTTTTGAACGAATGGCTATATCTTTATAAACTGTGATGGGATTAAACTGAATTTGACATATATTGTGCAGAATCATGTCCTAAACAACATATTGCAACAGCAGAAACCAGTATGATGAAATTCATGAGTTATTTCCACTCCTAATCAAAAACGCTTCAACTCGGTCAGATAAGCACTTTTTGAACGAATGGCTGTATCTTTTTAACTTGTAGCTTGATTACACTGCATTTGACATATATTGTGCAAAATCATGTCCTAAATAACATATTGCAACAGCCAAAACAAGCTTGATGAAATTCATTAGTTATTTCCACTCCTAAACAAAAACGCTTCAACTCGGTGAGATAAGCGCTTTTTGAACGAATGGCTATATCTTTATAAACTGTGATGGGATTACACTGAATTTGACATATATTGTGCAGAATCATGTCCCAAACAACATATTTCAACAGCAGAAACCAGCTTGATGAAATTCATGAGTTATTTCCACTCCTAATCAAAAACGCTTCAACTCGGTGAGATAAGCACTTTTTGACAGAATGGCTATATCTTTATAAATTGTGATGGGATTACACTGAATTTGACATATATTGGCCTAGAATCATGTCCTAAAAAACATATTTCAACAGCAGAAACCAGCTTGATGAAATTCATGAGTTATTTCCTATCCTAATAAAAAACGCTTCAACTTGGTGAGATAAGCACTGTTTCACCGAATGGCTATATCTTATAAATCTGTAATGGGATTACACTGAATTAGACATATATTGTGCAGAATCATGTCCTAAACAATATATTTCATCAGCAAAACCAGCTTGATGAAATTGATTTATAATTTCCACTCCGATTCAAAAACGCTTCAACTCGGTGAGATAAGCACTGTTTGACCGAATGGCTATATCTTATGAATCTGTAATGGGATTACACTGAATTAGACATATATTGTGCAGAATCATATCCTAAACAACATATTTCAACAGCAGAAACCAGCTTGATGAAATTCATTAGTTATTTCCACTCCGATTCAAAAACGCTTCAACTCGGTGAGATAAGCACTTTTGGACCGAATGGCTATATCTTTTGAACTTGTTGCTGGATTACAGTGAATTTGATATATATTGTGCAGAATCATGTCCTAAAAAACATAATTCAACGGCAGAAACCAGCTTGATGATATTCATCAGTTATTTCCACTCCTAATCAAAAACGCATCAACTCATTGAGATAAGCACTTTTTGACCGAATGGCTATATATTTTTAAGTAGTAGCTGGATTACACTGAATTTGACATATATTGTGCAGAATCATGTCCTAAACAACATATTTCATCAGCAATGAAATTCATTTGTTATTTCCACTCCTAATGAAAAACGCTTCAACTCGGTGAGATAAGCACTTTTGGACCGAACGGCTATATCTTTTGAATTTGTAGCTGGATTACCCTGAATTTGACATATATTGTGCAGAATCATGTCCTAAACAACATATTGCAACAGCAGAAACCAGCTTGATGCAATTCATGAGTTATTTCCACTCCTAATCAAAAACGCCTCAACTCGGTGAGATAAGCACTTTTTGAACAAATGGCTATATCTTATGAATCTGTGATGGGATTACACTGAATTTGACATATATTGTGCAGAATCATGTCCTAAACAACATATTTCAACAGCAGAAACCAGTTGATGAAATTCATCAGTTATTTCCACTCCGAATCAAAAACGCTTCAACTCAGCGAGATAAGCACTTTTTGACCGAATGGCTATATCTTTTGAACTTCTTCCTGGATAACACTGAATTTGAAATATATTGTGCAGAATCATGTCCTAAACAACATAATTCAACGGCAGAAACCAGCTTGATGAAATTCATTAGTTATTTCCACTCTTAATAAAAAACGCATCAACTCATTGTGATAAGCACTTTTTGACCGAATGGCTATATATTTTGTATTTGTAGCTGGATTACACTGAATTTGACATATATTGTTCAGAATCATGTCCTAAACAGCATATTTCAACAGCAGAAACCAGCTTGATGAAATTCATGAGTTATTTCCACTCCTAATAAAAAACGCTTCAACTCGGTGAGTTAAGCACTTTTTGAACGAATGGCTATATATTTATAAATTGTGATGGATTTACACTGAATTTGACATATATTGTGCAGAATTATGTCCTAAACAACATATTTCAACAGCAGAAACCAGCTTGGTGAAATATATTAGTTATTTTCACTCCAAATCAAAAACGCTTCAACTCGGTGAGATAAGCACTTTTGGAACGAATGGCTATATCTTTTGAACTTGTAGCTGGATTACACTGAATTTGACATATATTGTGCAGAATCCTGTCCTAAACAACATAATTCAACGGCAAAAACCAGCTTGATGAAATTCATGAGTTATTTCCACTCCTAATGAAAAACGCTTAAACTCGGTGAGATAAGCACTTTTTGAACGAATTGCAATATCTTTTTAACCTGTGATGGGATTACACTGAATTTGACATATATTGTGCAGAATCATGTCCTAAAAAACAAATTTCTAAAGAAGAAACCAGCTTGATGAAATTCATTAGTTATTCTCACTCCGAATCAAAAACGCTTCAACTCAGCGAGATAAGCACTTTTTGACCGAATGGCTATATATTTTGAACTTTTTGCTGGATTATACTGAATTAGACATATATTTGCAGAATCGTGTCCTAAACAACATATTTCATCAGCAAAAACCAGCTTGATGAAATTCATTTGTAATTTCCACTCTGAATCAAAAAAGATTCAACTCGGTGAGATAAGCACTGTTTGACCGAATGCTTATATCTTTTGAACTTGTTGCTGGATTACACTGAATTTGACATATATTGTGCAGAATCATGTCCTAAACAACATATTTCAACAGCAGAAACAAGCTATGTGAAATTAATCAGTTATTTCCACTCCGAATCAAAAACGCTTCAACTCGGTGAGATAAGCACTTTTGGACCGAATGGCTATATCTTATGAACTTGTAGCTGGATTGAACTGAATTTGACATATATTGTGCAAAATCCTGTCCTAAACAACATAATTCAACGGCAGAAACCAGCTTGATGATATTCATTAGTTATTTCCACTCCGAATCATAAACGCTTCAACTCAGCGAGATAAGCACTTTTTGACCGAATGGCTATACCTTTTGAACTTTTGGCTGGATTACACTGAATTTGACATATATTGTGCAGAATCATGTCCTAAACAACATATTTCAACAGAAGAAACCAGCTTGATGAAATTCATTGGTTATTTCCACTCTTAATAAAAAACGAATCAACTCATTGAGATAAGCACTTTTTGACCGAATGGCTATATCTTTTGAACTTGTAGCTGTATTACACTGAAATTGACATATATTTGCAGAATCATGTCCTAAACAACATATTTCATCAGCAAAAACCAGCTTGATGAAATTCATTTATAATCTCAACTCCGAATCAAAAAAGATTCAACTCGGTGAGATAAGCAATGTTTGACCGAATGGCTATATCTTTTGAACTTGTTTCTGGATTACACTGAATTTGACATATATTGTGGAGATTCATGTCCTGAAAAACATATTTCAACAGCAGAAACCAGCTTGGTGAAATTCATTAGTTATTTCCACTCCGAATAAAAAAACGCTTCAACTCGATGAGATAAGCACTTTTGGACCGAATGGCTATATCTTTCGAACTTGTAGCTGGATTGAACTGAATTTGATATATATTGTGCAGAATCATGTCCTAAACAGCATATTTCAACAGCAGAAACAAGCTGGATGAAATTCATGAGTTATTTCCACTCCTAATAAAAAACGCTTCAACTCGGTGAGTTAAGCACTTTTTGAACGAATGGCTATATCTTTATAAACTGTGATGGGATTACACTGAATTGGACATATATTGTACAAAATCATGGCCTAAAAAACATATTGCAACAGCAGAAACCAGCTTGATAAAATTCATCAGTTATTTCCACTCCTAATCAAAAACGCTTCAACTCGGTGAGATAAGCACTTTTTGAACGAATGGCTATATCTTTATAAACTGTGATGGGATTAAACTGAATTTGACATATATTGTGCAGAATCATGTCCTAAACAACATATTGCAACAGCAGAAACCAGTATGATGAAATTCATGAGTTATTTCCACTCCTAATCAAAAACGCTTCAACTCGGTCAGATAAGCACTTTTTGAACGAATGGCTGTATCTTTTTAACTTGTAGCTTGATTACACTGCATTTGACATATATTGTGCAAAATCATGTCCTAAATAACATATTGCAACAGCCAAAACAAGCTTGATGAAATTCATTAGTTATTTCCACTCCTAAACAAAAACGCTTCAACTCGGTGAGATAAGCGCTTTTTGAACGAATGGCTATATCTTTATAAACTGTGATGGGATTACACTGAATTTGACATATATTGTGCAGAATCATGTCCCAAACAACATATTTCAACAGCAGAAACCAGCTTGATGAAATTCATGAGTTATTTCCACTCCTAATCAAAAACGCTTCAACTCGGTGAGATAAGCACTTTTTGACAGAATGGCTATATCTTTATAAATTGTGATGGGATTACACTGAATTTGACATATATTGGCGAGAATCATGTCCTAAAAAACATATTTCAACAGCAGAAACCAGCTTGATGAAATTCATGAGTTATTTCCTATCCTAATAAAAAACGCTTCAACTTGGTGAGATAAGCACTTTTTGAACGAATGGTTATATCTTTTGAATTTGTAGCTGGATTACACTGAATTTGACATGTATTGTGCAGAATCATGTCCCAAGCAACATATTGCAACAGCAGAAACCAGCTTGATGAAATTCATGAGTTATTTCCACACCTAAACTAAAACGGTTCAAGTCGGAGAGATAAGCACTATTTGAACGAATGGCTATATCTTTATAAACTGTAATGGGATTACATTAAATTTGACAAATATTGTGCAGAATCATGTCCTAAACAACATATTGCAACAGCAGAAAAAAGCTTGATGAAATTCAATAGTTATTTCCACTCCTAATCAAAAACGCTTCAACTCGGTGAGATAAGGACTTTTTGAACGAATTGCTATATCTTTTTAACTTGTAGCTGGATTACACTGAATTTTACATATATTGTGCAGAATCATGTCCTAAAAAATATATTGCAACAGCAGAAACAAGCTTGATAAAATTCATTAATTATTTCCACGCCTAATCAAAATCGCTACAAGTCGGTGAGATAAGCCCTTTTTGAACGAATGGCTATATCTTTTGAATTTGTAGCTGGATTACACTGAATTTGACATGTATTGTGCAGAATTATGTCCTAAACAACATATTTCAACAGCAGAAACCAGCTTGATGAAATTCATTAGTTATTTTCACTCCTAATCAAAAACTCTTACACTCGGTGAGATAAGCACTTTTTGAACGAATGGACTATATCTTTATAAACTGTGATGGGATTACACTGAATTTGACATATATTGTGCAGAATCATGTCCTATATAACATATTGCAACAGCAGAAACCAGTTTGATGCAATTCATGATTTATTTCCACTCCTAATCAAAAACGCTTCAACTCGGTGAGTTAAGCACTTTTTGAACGAATGGCTATATCTTTATAAATTGTGATGGGATTACACTGAATTTGACATATATTGGCGAGAATCATGTCCTAAAAAACATATTTAAACAGCAGAAACGAGCTTGATGAAATTCATTAGTTATTTCCACTCCTAATCAAAAACGCTTCAACTCGGTGAGATAAGCACTTTTTGAACGAATGGCTATATCTATTTAACTTGTAGCTGGATTACACTGAATTTGACATATATTGTGCAAAATCATGTCCTAAATAACATAATGTAGAAACCAGCCTGATGAAATTCATCAGTTTTTTCCAATCCTAATCAAAAACGCTTCAACTTGGTGAGATAAGCACTTTTTGAACGAATGGCTATATCTTTTGAACTTGTAGCTGGATTACACTGATTTTGAAATATATTGTGCAGAATTATGTCCTAAACAACATATTGCAACAGCAGAAACCAGCTTGATGAAATTCATTAGTTATTTCCACTCCTAATCAAAAATGCTTCAACTCGGTGAGTTAAGCACTTTTTGAACGAATGGCTATATCTTTATATATTGTGATGGGATTACACTGAATTTGACATATATTGGCGAGAATCATGTCCTAAACAACATATTTCAACAGCAGAAAAAAGCTTGATGATATTCATTAGTTATTTCCACTCCTAATCAAAAACGCTGCAACTCGGTGAGATAAGGACTTTTTGAACGAATGGCTATATCTTTTTAACTTGTAGCTGGATTACACTGAATCTGACATGTATTGTGCAGAATCATGTCCTAAACAACCTATTGCAACAGCAGAAACCAGCTTGATGAAATTCATTGGTTATTTCCACTCCTAATCAAAAACGCTTCAACTCGGTGAGTTAAGCACTTTTTGAACGAATGGCTATATCTTTATATATTGTGATAGGATTACACTGAATTTGACATATATTGGCGAGAATCATGTCCTAAACAACATATTTCAACAGCAGAAAAAAGCTTGATGAAATTCATTAGTTATTTCCACTCCTAATCAAAAACGCTGCAACTCGGTGAGATAAGGACTTTTTGAACGAATGGCTATATCTTTTTAACTTGTGGCTGGATTACACTGAATTTGACTTGTATTGTGCAGAATCATGTCCTAAACAACATATTGCAACAGCAGAAACCAGCTTGATGAAATTCATTTGTTATTTCCACTCCTAATAAAAAACGCTTCAACTCGGTGAGATAAGCACTTTTTGAACGAATGGCTATATCTTTTGAATTTGTAGCTGGATTACACTGAATTTGACATGTATTGTGCAGAATCATGTCCTAAACAACATATTGCAACAGCAGAAACCAGCTTGATGAAATTCATTAGTTATATCCACTCCTAATCAAAAACGCTTCAACTCGGTGAGTTAAGCACTTTTTGAACGAATGGCTATATCTTTATATATTGTGATGGGATTACACTGAATTTGACATATATTGGCGAGAATCATGTCCTAAACAACAAATTGCAACAGCAGAAACAAGCTTGATAAAATTCATTAATTATTTCCCCTCTTATCAAAAACGCTTCAACTCGGTGAGATAAGCACTTTTTGAACGAATGGCTATATCTTTATAAACTTTGATGGGATTATACTGAATTTGAAATATATTGTGCAGAATCATATCCCAAACAACGTATTGCAACAGCAGAAATCAGCTTGATGAAATTCATCAGTTATTTCCACTCCTAATCAAAAACGCTTCAACTCGGTGAGATAAGCACTTTTTGAACGAATGGCTATATCTTTTGAATTTGTAGCTGGATTACACTGAATTTGACATGTATGGTGCAGAATTATGTCCTAAACAACATATTGCAACAGCAGAAACAAGCTTGATAAAATTCATGAATTATTTCCACTCCTAATCAAAAACGCTTCAAGTCGGTGAGATAAGCACTTTTTGAACGAATGGCTATATCTTTATAAACTGTGATGGGATTACACTGAATTTGACATATATTGTGCAGAATCATATCCTAAACAACATATTGCAACAGCAGAAACCAGCTTGATGAAATTCATCAGGTATTTCCACTCCTAATCAAAAACGCTTCAACTCGGTGAGATAAGCACTTTTTGAACGAATGGCTATATCTTTTGAACTTGTAGCTGGATTACACAGAATTTAACATATAATGTGCAAAATCTTGTCCTAAACAACATATTTCAACAGCAGAAACCAGCTTGATGAAATTCATTAGTTATGTCAAATCCTAATCAAAACCGCTTACACTCATTGAGATAAGCACTTTTTGAACGAATGGACTATATCTTTATAAACTGTGATGGGATTACACTGAATTTGAAATTTATTGTGCAGAATCATGTCCTATATAACATATTGCAACAGCAGAAACCAGCTTGATGCAATTCATGATTTATTTCCTCTCCTAATCAAAAACGCTTCAACTCGGTGAGTTAAGCACTTTTTGAACGAATGGCTATATCTTTATGAATTGTGATGGGATTACACTGAATTTGAAATATATTGTGCAGAATCATGTCCTAAACAACATATGCAACAGCAGAAACCATCTTGATGAAATTCATGAGTTATTTCCACTCCTAATCAAAAACACTTCAACTCGGTGAGATAAGCACTTTTTGAACGAATGGCTATATCTATTTAACTTGTAGCTGGATTACACTGAATTTGACATATATTGTGCAAAATCATGTCCTAAATAACATCATGTAGAAACATGCCTGATGAAATTCATCAGTTTTTTCCATTCCTAATCAACAACGCTTCAACTTGGTGAGATAAGCACTTTTTGAACGAATGGCTATATCTTTTGAACTTGTAGCTGGATTACACTGAATTTTAAATATATTGTGCAGAATCATGTACTAAACAACATATTTCAACAGCAGAAACCAGCTTGATGAAAATCACGAGTTATTTCCAATCCTAATCAAAAACGCCTCAACTCGGTGAGTTAAGCACTTTTTGAACGAATGGCTATATCTTTATATATTGCGATGGGATTACACTGAATTTGACATATATTGTCGAGAATCATGTCCTAAACAACAAATTTGCAACAGCAGAAACAAGCTTGATAAAATTCATTAATTATTTCCCCTCTTCTCAAAAACGCTTCAACTTGGTGAGATAAGCACTTTTTGAACGAATGGCTATATCTTTTGAACTTGTTGCTGGATTACACTGAATTTGAAATATATTGTGCAGAATCATGTACTAAACAACATATTTCAACAGCAGAAACCAGCTTGATGAAAATTACGAGTTATTTCCAATCCTAATCAAAAACGCCTCAACTCGGTGAGATAAGCACTTTTTGAACGAATGGCTATATCTTTTGAATTTGTTGCTGGATTACACTGAATTTGAAATGTATTGTGCAGAATCATGTCCTAAACAACATATTGCAACAGCAGAAACTAGCTTGATGAAATTCATTAGTTATTTCCACTCCTAATCAAAAACGCTTCAACTCGGTGAGTTAAGCACTTTTTGAACGAATGGCTATATCTTTATATATTGTGATGGGATTACACTGAATTTGACATATATTGGCGAGAATCATGTCCTAAACAACAAATTGCAACAGCAGAAACAAGCTTGATAAAATTCATTAATTATTTCCCCTCTTATCAAAAACGCTTCAACTCGGTGAGATAAGCACTTTTTGACCGAATGGCTATATCTTTATAAACTGTGATGGGATTACACTGAATTAGAAATATATTGTGCAGAATCATATCCCAAACAACGTATTGCAACAGCAGAAACCAGCTTGATGAAATTCATCAGTTATTTCCACTCCTAATCAAAAACGCTTCAACTCAGTGAGATAAGCACTTTTTGACCGAATGGCTATATCTTTTGAACTTGTAGCTGGATTACAATGAATTTGACATATATTGTGCAGACTCATGTACTAAACAACATATTTCAACAGCAGAAACCAGCCTGATGAAAATCATGAGTTATTTCCAATCCTAATCAAAAACGCTTCAACTCGGTGAGATAAGCACTGTTTGAACGAATGGCTATATCTTTTGAATTTGTAGCTGGATTACACTGAATTTGAAATGTATTGTGCAGAATCATGTCCTAAACAACATATTGCAACAGCAGAAACCAGCTTGATGAAATTCATGAGTTATTTCCACTCCTAATCAAAAACGCTTCAACTCGGTGAGTTAAGCACTTTTTGAACGAATGGCCATATCTACATATATTGTGATGGGATTAAACTGAATTTGAAATATATTGGCGAGAATCATGTCCTAAACAACATATTTCAACAGCAGAAAAAAGCTTGATGAAAATCATGAGTTATTTCCACTCCTAATCAAAAACGCTGCAACTTGGTGAGATAAGGACTTTTTGAACGAATGGCTATATCTTTTTAACTTGTAGCTGGATTACACTGAATTTGACATGTATTGTGCAGAATCATGTCCTAAGCAACATATTGCAACAGCAGAAACCAGCTTGATGAAATTCATGAGTTATTTCCACACCTAAACAAAAACGCTTCAACTCGGAGAGATAAGCACTTTTTGAACGAATGGCTATATCTTTATAAAATGTAATGGGATTAAATTAAATTTGACATATATTGTGCAGAATCATGTCCTAAACAAAATATTGCAACAGCAGAAAAAAGCTTGATGAAATTCATTAGTTATTTCCACTCCTAATTAAAAATGCTTCAACTTGGTGAGATAAGGACTTTTTGAACGAATGGCTATTTCTTTTTAACTTGTAGCTGGATTACACTGAATTTGACATATATTGTGCAGAATCATGTCCTAAACAACATATTGCAACAGCAGAAACAAGCTTGATAAAATTCATTAATTATTTCCACTCCTAATCAAAAACGCTACAAGTCAGTGAGATAAGCACTTTTTGAACGAATGGCTATATCTTTATATATTGTGATGGGATTACACTGAATTTGATATATATTGGCGAGAATCATGTCCTAAACAACAAATTGCAACAGCAGAAACAAGCTTGATAAAATTCATTAATTATTTCCCCTCTTATCAAAAACGCTTCAACTCGGTGAGATAAGCACTTTTTGAACGAAGGGCTATATCTTTATAAACTGTGATGGGATTACACTGAATTTGAAATATATTGTGCAGAATCATATCCCAAACCACGTATTGCAACAGCAGAAACCAGCTTGATGAAATTCATCAGTTATTTCCACTCCTAATCAAAAACGCTTCAACTCGGTGAGATAAGCACTTTTTGAACGAATGGCTATATCTTTTGAACTTGTATCTGGATTACAATGAATTTTACATATATTGTGCTGACTCATGTACTAAACAACATATTTCAACAGCAGAAACCAGCTTGATGAAAATCATGAGTTATTTCCAATCCTAATCAAAAACGCTTCAACTCGGTGAGATAAGCACTGTTTGAACGAATGGCTATATCTTTTGAATTTGTAGCTGGATTACACTGAATTTGAAATGTATTGTGCAGAATCATGTCCTAAACAACATATTGCAACAGCAGAAACCAGCTTGATGAAATTCATTAGTTATTTCCACTCCTAATCAAAAACGCTTCAACTCGGTGAGTTAAGTACTTTTTGAACGAATGGCTATATCTTTATATATTGTGATGGGATTACACTGAATTTGACATATATTGGCGAGAATCATGTCCTGAACAAGATATTTCAACAGCAGAAAAAAGCTTGATGAAATTCATTAGTTATTTCCACTCCTAATCAAAAACGCTGCAACTCGGTGAGATAAGCACTTTTTGAACGAATGGCTATATCTTTATAAACTGTGATGGGATTACACTGAATTTGAAATATGTTGTGCAGAATCATATCCCAAACCACGTATTGCAACAGCAGAAACCAGATTGATGAAATTCATCAGTTATTTCCACTCCTAATCAAAAACGCTTCAACTCGGTGAGATAAGCACTTTTTGAACGAATGGCTATATCTTTTTAACTTGTAGCTGGATTACACTGAATTTGACATGTATTGTGCAGAATCATGTCCTAAACAACATATTGCAACAGCAGAAACCAGCTTGATGAAATTCATTAGTTATTTCCACTCCTAATCAAAAACGCTTCAACTCGGTGAGTTAAGCACTTTTTGAACGAATGGCTATATCTTTATATATTGTGATGGGATTACACTGAATTTGACATATATTGGCGAGAATCATGTCCTAAACAACAAATTGCAACAGCAGAAACAAGCTTGATAAAATTCATTAATTATTTCCCCTCTTATCAAAAACGCTTCAACTCGGTGAGATAAGCACTTTTTGAACGAATGGCTATATCTTTATAAACTGTGATGGGATTACACTGAATTTTAAATATATTGTGCAGAATCATATCCCAAACAACGTATTGCAACAGCAGAACCCAGCTTGATGAAATTCATCAGTTATTTCCACTCCTAATCAAAAACGCTTCAACTGGGTGAGATAAGAACTTTTTGACCGAATGGCGATATCTTTATAAACTGTGATGGGATTACACTGAATTTGATATATATTGTGCAGAATCATATCCCAAACAACGTATTGCAACAGCAGAAACCAGCTTGAAGAAATTCATGAGTTATTTCCACTTCTAATCAAAAACGCTTCAACTCGGTGATATAAGCAATTTTTGAACGAATGGCTATATCTTTTGAACTTGTTGCTGGATTACACTGAATTTGACATACATTGTGCAGAATCATGTCCTAAATAACATATTGCAACAGCAGAAACCAGCTTGATGAAATTCATTAGTTATTTCCACTCCTAATCAAAAACGCTTCAACTCGGTCAGATAAGCACTTTTTGTCGAATGGCGATATCTTTTTAACTCGTTGCTGGATTACACTGAATTTGACATACATTGTGCAGAATCATGTCCTAAATAACATATTGCAACATTAGAAACCAGCCTGATGAAATTCATCAGTTATTTCCACTCTTAATCAAAAATGCTTCAACTCGGTGAGATCAGCACTTTATGAACGAATAGCTTTATCTATATAAACTGTGATGGGATTACATTGAATATGACATATATTGTGCAGAATCATGTCCTAAACAACATATTGCAACAGCAGAAACCAGCTTGATGAAATTCATGAGTTATTTCCACTCCTAATCAAAAACGCTTCAACTCGGTGAGTTAAGCACTTTTTGAACGAATGGACTATATCTTTATAAACTGTGATGGGATTACACTGAATTTGAAATATGTTGTGCAGAATCATGTCCTATATAACATATTGCAACAGCAGAAACCAGCTAGATGCAATTCATGAGTTATTTCCACTCCTAATAAAAAACGCTTCAACTTGGTGAGATAAGCAATTTTTTAACGAATGGCTATATCTTTATAAAATGTGATGGGATTACACTGAATTTGACATTTATTGTGCAGAATCATGTCCTAAACAACATATTTCAACGGCAGAAACCAGCTTGATGAAATTCATGAGTTATATCCACTTCTAATCAAAAACGCTACAACTCGGTGAGTTAAGCAATTTTTGAACGAATGGCTATATCTTTATAAATTGTGATGGGATTACACTGAATTTGACATATATTGTGCAGAATCATGTCCTAAAAAACATATTTCAACAGCAGAAACCAGCTTGATGAAATTCAATAGTTATTTCCACTCCTAATCAAAAACGCTTCAACTCGGTGAGATGAGCACTTTTTGAACGAATGGCTATATCTTTTTAACTTGTAGCTGGATTACACTGAATTTGACATATATTGTGCAAAATCATGTCCTAAATAATATATTGCAGAAACCAGCCTAATTAAATTCATCATTTATTTCCACTCCTAATCAAAAACGCTTCAACTCGGTGAGATAAACCTTTTTGAACGAATGGCTATATCTTTTGAACTTGTAGCTGGATTACACTGAATTTGACATATATTGTGCAGAATCATGTCCTAAACAACATATTTCAACAGCAGAAACCAGCTTGATGAAAATAACGAGTTATTTCCAATCCTAATCAAAAACGCTTCAACTTGGTGAGATAAGGACTTTTTGAACGAATGGCTAAATCTTTTGAATTTGTAGCTGGATTACACTGAATTTGAAATGTATTGTGCAGAATCATGTCCTAAACAACATATTGCAACAGCAGAAACAAGCTTGATGAAATTCATTAGTTATTTCCACTCCTAATCAAAAACGCTTCAACTTGGTGAGATAAGCAATTTTTAACGAATGGCTATATCGTTATAAACGGTGATGGGATTACACTGAATTTGAAATTAATTGTTCAGAATCTCGTCCTAAAAAACATATTGCAACAGCAGAAATCAGCTTGATGAAAGTCATCAGTTATTTCCAATCCTAATCAAAAACGCTTCAACTCGGTGAGATAAGCACTTTTTGACCGAATGGCTATATCTTTTGAACTTGTAGCTGGATTACGCTGAATTTGACATATATTGTGCAGAATCATGTCCTAAACAACATATTTCAACAGCAGAATCCAGCTTGATGAAATTCATGAGTTATTTCCACTCCCAATCAAAAACGCTTCAACTCGGTGAGTTAAGCACTTTTTGAACGAATGGACTATATCTTTATAAACTGTGATGGGATTACACTGAATTTGAAATATATTGTGCAGAATCATGTCCTATATAACATATTGCAACAGCAGAAACCAGCTTGATGCAATTCATGAGTTATTTCCACTCCTAATAAAAAACGCTTCAACCCATTGAGATAAGCACTTTTTGACCGAATGGCTATATCTTTTGAACTTGTAGCTGGATTACGCTGAATTTGACATATAATGTGCAGAATCATGTCCTAAACAACATATTTCAACAGCAGAAACCAGCTTGATGAAATTCATTAGTTATTTCCACTCCTAATCAAAAACGCTTCAACTCGGTGAGATAAGCACTTTTTGAACGAATGGCGATATCTTTATAATCTGTGATAGGATTACACTGAATTTGACATATATTGTGCAAAATCATATCCCAAAACAACATATTGCAACAGCAGAAATCAGCTTGATGAAAGTCATCAGTTATTTCCACTCCTAATCAAAAACGCTTCAACTCGGTGAGATAAGCACTTTTTGAACGAATGGCTATATCTTTATAATCTTTGATGGGATTACACTGAATTTGACATATATTGTGCAGAATCATATCCCAAACAACGTATTGCAACAGCAGAAACTAGCTTGATGAAATTCAATAGTTATTTCCACTCCTAATCAAAAACGCTTCAACTCGGTGAGATGAGCACTTTTTGAACGAATGGCTATATCTTTTTAACTTGTAGCTGGATTACACTGAATTTGACATATATTGTGCAAAATCATGTCCTAAATAATATATTGCAGAAACCAGCCTAATTAAATTCATCATTTATTTCCACTCCTAATCAAAAACGCTTCAACTCGGTGAGATAAACCTTTTTGAACGAATGGCTATATCTTTTGAACTTGTAGCTGGATTACACTAAATTTGACATATATTGTGCAGAATCATGTCCTAAACAACATATTTCAACAGCAGAAACCAGCTTGATGAAAATAACGAGTTATTTCCAATCCTAATCAAAAACGCTTCAACTTGGTGAGATAAGGACTTTTTGAACGAATGGCTAAATCTTTTGAATTTGTAGCTGGATTACACTGAATTTGAATTGTATTGTGCAGAATCATGTCCTAACAACATATTGCAACAGCAGATTCCAGCTTGATGAAATTCATGAGTTATTTCCACTCCCAATCAAAAACGCTTCAACTCGGTAAGTTAAGCACTTTTTGAACGAATGGACTATATCTTTATAAACTGTGATGGGATTACACTGAATTTGAAATATATTGTGCAGAATCATGTCCTATATAACATATTGCAACAGCAGAAACCAGCTTGATGCAATTCATGAGTTATTTCCACTCCTAATAAAAAACGCTTCAACTTGGTGAGATAAGCAATTTTTTAACGAATGGCTATATCTTTATAAAATGTGATGGGATTACACTGAATTTGACATTTATTGTGCAGAATCATGTCCTAAACAACATATTTCAACGGCAGAAACCAGCTTGATGAAATTCATGAGTTATATCGACTCCTAATCTAAAACGCTTCAACCCATTGAGATAAGCACTTTTTGACCGAATGGCTATATCTTTTGAACTTGTAGCTGGATTACGCTGAATTTGACATATAATGTGCAGAATCATGTCCTAAACAACATATTTCAACAGCAGAAACCAGCTTGATGAAATTCATTAGTTATTTCCACTCCTAATCCAAAACGCTTCAACTCGGTGAGATAAGCACTTTTTGAACGAATGGCGATATCTTTATAATCTGTGATAGGATTACACTGAATTTGACATATATTGTGCAAAATCATATCCCAAAACAACATATTGCAACAGCAGAAATCAGCTTGATGAAAGTCATCAGTTATTTCCACTCCTAATCAAAAACGCTTCAACTCGGTGAGATAAGCACTTTTTGAACGAATGGCTATATCTTTTTAACTTGCAGCTGGATTACACTGAATTTGACATATATTGTGCAAAATAATGTCCTAAATGACATAATGCAGAAACCAGCCTGATGAAATTCATCAGTTATTTCCACTCCTAATCAAAAACGCTTCAACTCGGTGAGATAAGCACTTTTTGAACGAATGGCTATATCTTTTGAACTTGTAGCTGGATTACAATGAATTTGACATATATTGTGCAGACTCATGTACTAAACAACATATTTCAATAGCAGAAACCAGCTTGATGAAAATCATGAGTTATTTCCAATCCTAATCAAAAACGCTTCAACTCGGTGAGATAAGCACTTTTTGAACGAATGGCTATATCTTTTGAATTTGTAGCTGGATTACACTGAATTTGAAATATATTGTGCAGAATCATGTCCCATATAACATATTGCAACAGCAGAAACCAGCTTGATGAAATTCATTAGTTATTTCCACTCCTAATCAAAAACGCTTAAACTCGGTGAGTTAAGCACTTTTTGAACGAATGGCTATATCTTTATAAATTGTGGTGGGATTACACTGAATTTGACATATATTGGCGAGAATCATGTCCTAAAAAACATATTTCAACAGCAGAAACCAGCTTGATGAAATTCATGAGTTATTTCCTATCCTAATAAATAACGCTTCAACTCGGTGAGATAAGCACTTTTTGAACGAATGGCTATATCTTTTGAATTTGTAGCTGGATTACACTGAATTTGACATTTTTTGTGCAGAATCATGTCCTAAACAACATATTGCAACAGCAGAAACCAGCTTGATGAAATTCATGAGTTATTTCGACACCTAAACAAAAACGCTTCAACTCGGTGAGATAAGGACTTTTTGAACGAATGGCTATATCTTTTGATCTTGTCGCTGGATTACGCTGAATTTGAAATATTTTGTGCAGAATCTCGTCCTAAAAAACACATTTCAACAGCAGAAACCAGCATGATGATATTAATTAGTTATTTCCACTCCTAATCAAAAACGCTTCAACTCGGTGAGATAAGCACTTTTTGAACGAATGGGTATATCTTTTGAACTTGTCGCTGAGTTACACTGAATTTGAAATATTTTGTGCAAGATCATGCCTTAAACAACATACTGCAACAGCAGAAATCAGCTTGAAGAAATTCATCAGTTATTTCCACTCCTAATCAAAAACGCTTCAATTTGGTGAGATTAGCACTTTTTGAACGAATGGCTATATCTTTATATACTGTGATGGGATTACACTGAATTTGAAATATTTTGTGCAAGATCATGCCTTAAACAACATACTGCAACAGCAGAAATCAGCTTGAAGAAATTCATCAGTTATTTCCACTCCTAATAAAAAACGCGTCAACTCGGTGAGATAAGCACTTTTTGACCGAATGGCTATATCTTTTCAACTTGTAGCTGGATTACGCTGAATTTGACATATATTGTGCAGAATCATGTCCTAAACAACATATTTCAACAGCAGAAACCAGCTTGATGAAATTCATTAGTTATATCCACTCCTAATCAAAAATGCTTCAACTCGGTCAGATAAGCACTTTTTGAACGATTGGACTATATCTTCATAAACTGTAATGGGATTACACTGAATTTGAAATATATTGTGCAGAATCATGTCCTATATTACATATTGCAACTACAGAAATCAGCTTGATGCAATTCATGAGTTATTTCCACTCCTAATCAAAAAGGCTTCAACCTGGTGAGATTAGTAATTTTTTAACGAATGGCTATATCTTTATAAACTGTGATGGGATTACTCTGAATTTGACATTTATTGTGCAGAATCATGTCCTAAACAACATATTTCAACAGCAGAAACCAGCTTGATGAAATTCATGAGTTATTTCCAATCCTGATCAAAAACGCTTCATCTTGGTGAGATAAGCAATTTTTGAACAAATGGCTATATCTTTTGAACTTGTGGCTGGATTACGCTTAATTTGACATATAATGTGCAGAATCATGTCCTTAACAACATATTTCAACAGCAGAAACCAGCTTGATGAAATTCATTAGTTATTTCCACTCCTAATCAAAAACGCTTCAACTCGGTGAGATAAGAACTTTTTGAACGAATGGCTATATCTTTATAAACTGTGATGGGATTACACTGAATTTGACATATATTGTGCAGAATCATATCCCAAACAACGTATTGCAACAGCAGAAACCAGCTTGATGAAATTCAATAGTTATTTCCACTCCTAATCAAAAACGCTTCAACTCGGTGAGATGAGCACTTTTTGAACGAATGGCTATATCTTTTTAACTTGTAGCTGGATTACACTGAATTTGACATATATTGTGCAAAATCATGTCCTAAATAATATATTGCAGAAACCAGCCTAATTAAATTCATCATTTATTTCCACTCCTAATCAAAAACGCTTCAACTCGGTGAGATAAAAACTTTTTGAACGAATGGCTATATCTTTTGAACTTGTAGCTGGATTACACTGAATTTGACATATATTGTGCAGAATCATGTCCTAAACAACATATTTCAACAGCAGAAACCAGCTTGATGAAAATAACGAGTTATTTCCAATCCTAATCAAAAACGCTTCAACTTGGTGAGATAAGGACTTTTTGAACGAATGGCTAAATCTTTTGAATTTGTAGCTGGATTACACTGAATTTGAATTGTATTGTGCAGAATCATGTCCTAAACAACATATTGCAACAGCAGAAACCAGCTTGATGAAATTCATTAATTATTTCCACTCCTAATCAAAAACGCTACAAGTCAGTGAGATAAGCACTTTTTGAACGAATGGCTATATCTTTATATATTGTGATGGGATTACACTGAATTTGATATATATTGGCGAGAATCATGTCCTAAACAACAAATTGCAACAGCAGAAACAAGCTTGATAAAATTCATTAATTATTTCCCCTCTTATCAAAAACGCTTCAACTCGGTGAGATAAGCACTTTTTGACCGAATGGCTATATCTTTTGAACTTGTAGCTGGATTACGCTGAATTTGACATATATTGTGCAGAATCATGTCCTAAACAACATATTTCAACAGCAGAATCCAGCTTGATGAAATTCATGAGTTATTTCCACTCCCAATCAAAAACGCTTCAACTCGGTGAGTTAAGCACTTTTTGAACGAATGGACTATATCTTTATAAACTGTAATGGGATTACACTGAATTTGAAATATATTGTGCAGAATCATGTCCTATATAACATATTGCAACAGCAGAAACCAGCTTGATGCAATTCATGAGTTATTTCCACTCCTAATAAAAAACGCTTCAACCCATTGAGATAAGCACTTTTTGACCGAATGGGTATATCTTTTGAACTTGTAGCTGGATTACGCTGAATTTGACATATAATGTGCAGAATCATGTCCTAAACAACATATTTCAACAGCAGAAACCAGCTTGATGAAATTCATTAGTTATTTCCACTCCTAATCAAAAACGCTTCAACTCGGTGAGATAAAAACTTTTTGAACGAATGGCGATATCTTTATAATCTGTGATAGGATTACACTGAATTTGACATATATTGTGCAAAATCATATCCCAAAACAACATATTGCAACAGCAGAAATCAGCTTGATGAAAGTCATCAGTTATTTCCACTCCTAATCAAAAACGCTTCAATTCGGTGAGATAAGCACTTTTTGAACGAATGGCTATATCTTTTTAACTTGCAGCTGGATTACACTGAATTTGACATATATTGTGCAAAATAATGTCCAAAATGACATAATGCAGAAAACAGCCTGATGAAATTCATCAGTTATTTCCACTACTAATCAAAAACGCTTCAACTCGGTGAGATAAGCACTTTTTGAACGAATGGCTATATCTTTTGAACTTGTAGCTGGATTACAATGAATTTGACATATATTGTGCAGACTCATGTACTAAACAACATATTTCAACAGCAGAAACCAGCTTGATGAAAATCATGAGTTATTTCCAATCCTAATCAAAAACGCTTCAACTCGGTGAGTTAAGCACTTTTTGAACGAATGGCTATATCTTTTGAATTTGTAGCTGGATTACACTGAATTTGAAATATATTGTGCAGAATCATGTCCCATATAACATATTGCAACAGCAGAAACCAGCTTGATGAAATTCATTAGTTATTTCCACTGCTAATCAAAAACGCTTAAACTCGGTGAGTTCAGCACTTTTTGAACGAATGGCTATATCTTTATAAATTGTGATGGGATTACACTTAATTTGACATATATTGGCGAGAATCATGTCCTAAAAAACATATTTCAACAGCAGAAACCAGCTTGATGAAATTCATGAGTTATTTCCTATCCTAATAAATAACGCTTCAACTCGGTGAGATAAGCACTTTTTGAACGAATGGCTATATCTTTTGAATTTGTAGCTGGATTACACTGAATTTGACATTTTTTGTGCAGAATCATGTCCTAAACAACATATTGCAACAGCAGAAACCAGCTTGATGAAATTCATGAGTTATTTCGACACCTAAACAAAAACGCTTCAACTCGGTGAGATAAGGACTTTTTGAACGAATGGCTATATCTTTTGATCTTGTCGCTGGATTACGCTGAATTTGAAATATTTTGTGCAGAATCTCGTCCTAAAAAACACATTTCAACAGCAGAAACCAGCATGATGATATTAATTAGTTATTTCCACTCCTAATCAAAAACGCTTCAACTCGGTGAGATAAGCACTTTTTGAACGAATGGGTATATCTTTTGAAATTGTCGCTGAGTTACACTGAATTTGAAATATTTTGTGCAAGATCATGCCTTAAACAACATACTGCAACAGCAGAAATCAGCTTGAAGAAATTCATCAGTTATTTCCACTCCTAATCAAAAACGCTTCAATTTGGCGAGATTAGCACTTTTTGACCGAATGGCTATATCTTTATATACTGTGATCGGATTACACTGAATTTGACATATATTGTGCAGAATCATATACTAAAAAACATATTGCTACAGCAGAAACCAGCTTGATGAAATTCATCAGTTATTTCCACTCCTAATAAAAAACGCGTCAACTCGGTGAGATAAGCACTTTTTGACCGAATGGCTATATCTTTTCAACTTGTAGCTGGATTACGCTGAATTTGACATATATTGTGCAGAATCATGTCCTAAACAACATATTTCAACAGCAGAAACCAGCTTGATGAAATTCATGAGTTATTTCCAATCCTGATCAAAAACGCTTCATCTTGGTGAGATAAGCAATTTTTGAACAAATGGCTATATCTTTTGAACTTGTAGCTGGATTACGCTTAATTTGACATATAATGTGCAGAATCATGTCCTTAACAACATATTTCAACAGCAGAAACCAGCTTGATGAAATTCATTAGTTATTTCCACTCCTAATCAAAAATGCTTCAACTCGGTGAGATAAGAAGTTTTTGAACGAATGGCTATATCTTTATAAACTGTGATGGGATTACACTGAATTTGACATATATTGTGCAGAATCATATCCCAAACAACGTATTGCAACAGCAGAAACCAGCTTGATGAAATTCAATAGTTATTTCCACTCCTAATCAAAAACGCTTCAACTCGGTGAGATGAGCACTTTTTGAACGAATGGCTATATCTTTTTAACTTGTAGCTGGATTACACTGAATTTGACATATATTGTGCAAAATCATGTCCTAAATAATATATTGCAGAAACCAGCCTAATTAAATTCATCATTTATTTCCACTCCTAATCAAAAACGCTTCAACTCGGTGAGATAAAAACTTTTTGAACGAATGGCTATATCTTTTGAACTTGTAGCTGGATTACACTGAATTTGACATATATTGTGCAGAATCTTGTCCTCAACAACATATTTCAACAGCAGAAACCAGCTTGATGAAAATAACGAGTTATTTCCAATCCTAATCAAAAACGCTTCAACTTGGTGAGATAAGGACTTTTTGAACGAATGGCTAAATCTTTTGAATTTGTAGCTGGATTACACTGAATTTGAATTGTATTGTGCAGAATCATGTCCTAAACAACATATTGCAACAGCAGAAACCAGCTTGATGAAATTCATTAGTTATTTCCACTCCTAATCAAAAACGCTTCAACTTGGTGAGATAAGCAATTTTTAACGAATGGCTATATCGTTATAAACGGTGATGGGATTACACTGAATTTGAAATTAATTGTTCAGAATCTCGTCCTAAAAAACATATTGCAACAGCAGAAATCAGCTTGATGAAAGTCATCAGTTATTTCCAATCCTAATCAAAAACGCTTCAACTCGGTGAGATAAGCACTTTTTGACCGAATGGCTATATCTTTTGAACTTGTAGCTGGATTACGCTGAATTTGACATATATTGTGCAGAATCATGTCCTAAACAACATATTTCAACAGCAGAATCCAGCTTGATGAAATTCATGAGTTATTTCCACTCCCAATCAAAAACGCTTCAACTCGGTGAGTTAAGCACTTTTTGAACGAATGGACTATATCTTTATAAACTGTGATGGGATTACACTGAATTTGAAATATATTGTGCAGAATCATGTCCTATATAACATATTGCAACAGCAGAAACCAGCTTGATGCAATTCATGAGTTATTTCCACTCCTAATAAAAAAACGCTTCAACCCATTGAGATAAGCACTTTTTGACCGAATGGCTATATCTTTTGAACTTGTAGCTGGATTACGCTGAATTTGACATATAATGTTTAGAATCATGTCCTAAACAACCTATTTCAACAGCAGAAACCAGCTTGATGAAATTCATTAGTTATTTCCACTCCTAATCAAAAACGCTTCAACTCGGTGAGATAAGCACTTTTTGAACGAATGGCGATATCTTTATAATCTGTGATGGGATTACACTGAATTTGACATATATTGTGCAAAATCATATCCCAAAACAACATATTGCAACAGCAGAAATCAGCTTGATGAAAGTCATCAGTTATTTCCACTCCTAATCAAAAACGCTTCAACTCGGTGAGATATGCACTTTTTGAAAGAATGGCTATATCTTTTTAACTTGCAGCTGGATTACACTGAATTTGACATATATTGTGCAAAATAATGTCCTAAATGATATAATGCAGAAACCAGCCTGATGAAATTCATCAGTTATTTCCACTCCTAATCAAAAACGCTTCAACTCGGTGAGATAAGCACTTTTTGAACGAATGGCTATATCTTTTGAACTTGTAGCTGGATTACAATGAATTTGACATATATTGTGCAGACTCATGTACTAAACAACATATTTCAACAGCAGAAACCAGCTTGATGAAAATCATGAGTTATTTCCAATCCTAATCAAAAACGCTTCAACTCGGTGAGATAAGCACTATTTGAACGAATGGCTATATCTTTTGAATTTGTAGCTGGATTACACTGAATTTGAAATATATTGTGCAGAATCATGTCCCATATAACATATTGCAACAGCAGAAACCAGCTTGATGAAATTCATTAGTTATTTCCACTCCTAATCAAAAACGCTTAAACTCGGTGAGTTAAGCACTTTTTGAACGAATGGCTATATCTTTATAAATTGTGATGGGATTACACTGAATTTGACATATATTGGCGAGAATCATGTCCTAAAAAACACATTTCAACAGCAGAAACCAGCTTGATGAAAATCATGAGTTATTTCCTATCCTAATAAATAACGCTTCAACCTGGTGAGATAAGCACTTTTTGAACGAATGGCTATATCTTTTGAATTTGTAGCTGGATTACACTGAATTTGACATGTATTGTGCAGAATCATGTCCTAAACAACATATTGCAACAGCAGAAACCAGCTTGATGAAATTCATGAGTTATTTCGACACCTAAACAAAAACGCTTCAACTCGGTGAGATAAGGACTTTTTGAACGAATGGCTATATCTTTTGATCTTGTCACTGGATTACGCTGAATTTGAAATATTTTGTGCAGAATCTCGTCCTAAAAAACACATTTCAACAGCAGAAACCAGCATGATGATATTAATTAGTTATTTCCACTCCTAATCAAAAACGCTTCAACTCGGTGAGATAAGCACTTTTTGAACGAATGGGTATATCTTTTGAACTTGTCGCTGAGTTACACTGAATTTGAAATATTTTGTGCAAGATCATGCCTTAAACAACATACTGCGACAGCAGAAATCACCTTGAAGAAATTCATCAGTTATTTCCACTCCTAATCAAAAACGCTTCAATTTGGTGAGATTAGCACTTTTTGACCGAATGGCTATATCTTTATATAATGTGATGGGATTACACTGAATTTGACATATATTGTGCAGAATCATATACTAAAAAACATATTGCTACAGCAGAAACCAGCTTGATGAAATTCATCAGTTATTTCCACTCCTAATAAAAAACGCGTAAACTCGGTGAGATAAGCACTTTTTGACCGAATGGCTATATCTTTTCAACTTGTAGCTGGATTACGCTGAATTTGACATATATTGTGCAGAATCATGTCCTAAACAACATATTTCAACAGCAGAAACCAGTTTGATGAAATTCATTAGTTATTTCCACTCCTAATCAAAAATGCTTCAACTCGGTCAGATAAGCACTTTTTGAACGATTGGACTATATCTTCATAAACTGTGATGGGATTACACTGAATTTGAAATATATTGTGTAGAATCATGTCCTATATTACATATTGCAACAGCAGAAATCAGCTTGATGCAATTCATGAGTTATTTCCACTCCTAATCAAAAAGGCTTCAACCTGGTGAGATTAATAATTTTTTAACGAATGGCTATATCTTTATAAACTGTGATGGGATTACACTGAATTTGACATTTATTGTGCAGAATCATGTCCTAAACAACATATTTCAACAGCAGAAACCAGCTTGATGAAATTCATGAGTTATATCCACTCCTAATATAAAACGCTTCAACTCATTGAGATAAGCACCTTTTGACCGAATGGCTATATCTTTTGAACATGTAGCTGGATTACGCTGAATTTGACATATAATGTGCAGAATCATGTCCTAAACAACATATTTCAACAGCAGAAACCAGCTTGATGAAATTCATTAGTTATTTCCGCTCCTAATCAAAAACGCTTCAACTCGGTCAGATAAGCACTTTTTGAACGAATGGCTATATCTTTTTAACTCGTTGCTGGATTACACTGAATTTGACATACATTGTGCAGAATAATGTCCTAAATAACATATAGCAACAGCATAAACCAGCCTGATGAAATTCATCAGTTATTTCCACTCCTAATCAAAAATGCTTCAACTCGGTGAGAAAAGCACTTTATGAACGAATAGCTTTATCTTTATAAACTGTGATGGGATTACACTGAATATGACATATATTGTGCAGAATCATGTCCTAAACAACATATTGCAACAGCAGAAACCAGCTTGATGAAATTCATGAGTTATTTCCACTCCTAATCAAAAACGCTACAACTCGGTGAGTTGAGCACTTTTTGAATGAATGGCTATATCTTTATAAATTGTGATGGGATTACACTGAATTTGACATATATATTGTGCAGAATCATGTCCTAAAAAACATATTTCAACAGCAGAAACCAGCTTGATGAAATTCATAAGTTATTTCCACTCCTAATCAAAAACGCTTCAACTCGGTGAGATAAGTGCTTTTTGAACGAATGGCTATATCTTTTGAACTTGTTGCTGGATTACACTGACTTTGATATATATTGTTGCAGAATCATGTACTAAACATCATATCTTTATAGCAGAAACCAGCTTTATGAAAATCACGTGTTATTTCCACTCCTAAACAAAAACGCTTCAACTCGGTGAGATAAGCACTTTTTGAACGAATGGCTATTTCTTAATAAACTCTGATGGGATTACACACAATTTGAAATATATTGTGCAGAATCATGTCCCATATAACATATTGCAACAGCAGAAACCAGCTTGATGCAATTCATGATTTATTTCCACTCCTAATCAAAAACGCTTCAACTTGGTGAGATAAGCAATTTTTTTAACGAATGGCTATATCTTTTGAACTTGTAGCTGGATTACGATGAATTTGACATATAATGTGCAGAATCATGTCCTAAACAACATATTTCAACAGCAGAAACCAGCTTGATGAAATTCATTAGTTATTTCCACTCCTAATCAAAAACGCTTCAACTCGGTCGGATAAGCACTTTTTGAACGAATGGCTATATCTTTTTAACTCGTTGCTGGATTACACTGAATTTGACATACATTGAGCAGAATCATGTCCTAAACAACATATTGCAACAGCAGAAACCAGTTTGATTAAATGCATTAGTTATTACCACTCCTATTCAAAAACGCTTCAACTCAGTGAGATAAGCACTTTTTCAACGAATGGCTATATCTTTATAAACTGTGATGGGATTACACTGAATTTGACATTAATTGTGCAAAATCATGTCCTAAAACAACATATTTCAACAGCAGAAACCAGCTTGATGAAATTCATGAGTTATATTCACTCCTAATCATAAACGCTTCAACTCGGTGAGATAAGCACTTTTTGACCGAATGGCTATATCTTTTGAACTTGTAGCTGGATTACGCTGAATTTGACATACATTGTGCAGAATCATGTCCTAAATAACATATTGCAACAGCAGAAACCAGCCGGATGAAATTCATCAGTTATTTCCACTCCTAATCAAAAACGCTTCAACTCGGTGAGATAAGCACTTTTTGAACGAATGGCTATATCTTTTGACCTTGTAGCTGGATTACACTGAATTTGAAATGTATTGTGCAGAATCATGTCCTAAACAACATATTGCAACAGCATAAACCAGCTTGATGAAATTCATTGGTTATTTCCACTCCTAATCAAAAACGCTTCAACTCGGTGAGTTAAGCACTTTTTGAACGAATGGCTATATCTTTATAAACTGTGATGGGATTACACTGAATTTGACATTTATTGTGCAGAATCATGTCCCAAAACAACATATTGCAACAGCAGAAATCAGCTTGATGAAAGTCATCAGTTATTTCCACTCCTAATCAAAAACGCTTCAACTCGGTGAGATAAGCACTTTTTGAACGAATGGCTATATCTTTTTAACTTGTAGCTGGATTACACTGAATTTGACATATCTTGTGCAAAATCATGTCCTAAATAACATAATGCATAAAGCAGCCTGATGAAATTCTTCAGTTATTTCCACTCCTAATCAAAAACGCTTCAACTCAGTGAGATAAGCACTTTTTGAACGAATGGCTATATCTTTTGACCTTGTAGCTGGATTACACTGAATTTGACATAAATTGTGCAGAATCATGTCCTAAACAACATATTTCAACAGCAGAATCCAGCTTGATGAAAATCACGAGTTATTTCCATTCCTAATCTAAAACGCTTTAACTTGGTGAGATAAGCACTTTTTGAACGAATGGCTATATCTTTTGAATTTGTAGCTGGATTACACTGAATTTGAAATGCATTGTGCAGAATCATGTCCTAAACAACATATTTCAACAGCAGAAACCAGCTTGATAAAATTCATGAGTTATTTCCACTCCTAATCAAAAACGCTTCAACTCGGTGAGATAAGCACTTTTTGAACGAATGGCTATATCTTTATAATCTTTGATGGGATTACACTGAATTTGACATATTTTGTGCAGAATAATATCCCAAAACAACATATTGCAACAGCAGAAACCAGCTTGATGAAATTCATTATTTATTTCCACTCCTAATCAAAAACGCTTCAACTTGTTGAGATAAGCACTTTTTGAACGAATGGCTATATCTTTATAAACTGTGATGGGATTACACTGAATTTGACATATATAGTGCAAAATCATGTCCTAAATAACATATTGCAGAAACAAGCCTGATGAAATTCATCAGTTATTTCCACTCCTAATCAAAAACGCTTCAACTCGGTAAGATAAGCACTTTTTGAACGAATGGCTATATCTTTTGAACTACTAGCTGGATTACACTGAATTTGACATATATTGTGCAGAATCATGTACTAAACAACATATTTCAACAGCAGAAACCAGCTTGATGAAAATCACGAGTTATTTCCAATCCTAATAAAAAACGCTTCAACTCAGTGAGATAAGCACTTTTTGACCGAATGGCTTTATCTTTTGAACTTGTAGCTGGATTACGCTGAATTTGACATATATTGTGCAGAATCATGTCCAAAACAACATATTTCAACAGCAGAAACCAGCTTAATAAAATTCATTAGTTATTTCCACTCCTAATCAAAAACGCTTCAACTCGGTGAGATAAGCACTTTTTGAACGAATGGCTATATCTTTATAAATTGTGATGGGATTACACTGAATTTGACATATTTTGTGCAGAATGATATACCAAAACAACATATTGTAACAGCAGAAACCAGCTTGATGAAATTAATTATTTATTTCCACTCCTAATAAATAACGCTTCAAGTTGTTGAGATAAGCACTTTTTGAACGAATGGACTATATCTTTTGAAGTAGTTGCTGGATTACACTGAATTTGACATATATTGTGCAGAATCATGTACTAAACAACATATTTCAACAGCAGAAACCAGCTTGATGAAAATCACGAGTTATTTCCAATCCTAATCAAAAACGCTTCAACTCGGTGAGTTAAGCACTTTTTGAACGAATGGCTATATCTTTATATACTGTGATGGGATTACACTGAATTTGACATATATTGTGCAGAATCATGTCCTACACAACATATTTCAACAGCAGAAACCAGCTCGATGAAAATCACGAGTTATTTCCAATCCTAATCAAAAACGCTTCAACTTGGTGAGTTAAGCACTTTTTGAACGAATGGCTATATCTTTATATACTGTGATGGGATTACCCTGAATTTGAAATATATTGTGCAGAATCATGTCCTATATAACATATTGCAACAGCAGAAACCAGCTTGATGCAATTCATGAGTTATTTCCACTCCTAATCAAAAACGCTTCAACTTGATGAGATAAGCAATTTTGTAACAAATGGCTATATCTTTATAAACTGTGATGGGATTACACTGAATTTGATATTTATTGTGCTGAATCATGTCCTAAAAAACATATTTCAACAGCAGAAACCAGCTTGATGAAATTCATGAGTTATTTCCAATCCTGATCAAAAACGCTTCATCTTGGTGAGACAAGCACTTTTTGAACGAATGGCTATATCTTTATAATCTGTGATGGGATTAAGCTGAATTTGACATATTTTGTGCAGAATAATATCCCAAAAAAACATATTGCAACAGCAGAAACCAGCTTGATGAAATTATTTATTTATTTCCACTCCTAATCAAAAACGCTTCAACTTGTTGAGATGAGCACTTTTTGAACGAATGGCTATATCTATTTAACTTGTAGCTGGATTACACTGAATTTGACATATATTGTGCAAAATCATGTCCTAAACAACATAATGCAGAAACCAGCCGGATGAAATTCATCAGTTATTTCCACTCCTAATCAAAAACGCATCAACTCGGTGAGATGAGCACTTTTTGAACGAATGGCTATATCTTTTGACCTTGTAGCTGGATTAAACTGAATTTGACATAAATTGTGCAGAATTATGTATTAAACAACATATTTCAACAGCAGAAACCAGCTTGATGAAAATCACGAGTTATTTCTAATCCTTATCAAAAACGCTTCAACTCGGTGAGATAAGGACTTTTTGAACGAATGGCTATATCTTTTGAATTTGTAGCTGGATTACACTGAATTTGAAATGTATTGTGCAGAATAATGTCCTAAACAACATATTGCAACAGCAGAAACCAGCTTTATGAAATTCATGAGTTATTTCCACTCCTAATCAAAAACGCTTCAACTCGGTGAGTTAAGCACTTTTTGAACGAATGGCTATATCTTTATATACTGTGATGGGATTACACTGAATTTGACATATATTGTGCAGAATCATGTCCTAAACAACATATTTCAACAGCAGAAACCAGCTTGATGAAATTCATTAGTTATTTCCACTCCTAATCAAAAACGCTTCAACTTGGTGAGATGAGCACTTTTTGAACGAATGGACTATATCTTTATACACTGTGATGGGATTACACTGAATTTGAAATATATTGTGCAGAATCATGTCCTATATAACATATTGCAACAGCAGAAACCAGCTTGATGAAATTCATGAGTTATTTCCACTCCTAATCAAAAACGCTTCAACTCGGTGAGTTAAGCACTTTTTGAACGAATGGCTATATCTTTATATACTGTGATGGGATTACACTGAATTTGACATATATTGTGCAGAATCATGTCCTAAACAACATATTTCAACAGCAGAAACCAGCTTGATGCAATTCATGAGTTATTTCCACTCCTAATCAAAAACGCTTCAACTCGGTGAGATAAGCACTTTTTGAACGAATGGCTATTTCTTTATAATCTGTGATGGGATTACACTGAATTTGACATATATTGTGCAGAATAATATCCCAAAACAACATATTGAAACAGCAGAAATCAGCTTGATGAAAGTCATCAGTTATTTCCACTCCTAATCAAAAACGCTTCAACTCGGTGAGATAAGCACTTTTTGAACGAATGGCTATATCTTTTTAACTTGTAGCTGGATTACACTGAATTTGACATATATTGTGCAAAATCATGTCCTAAATAACATAATGCAGAAACCAGCCTGATGAAATTCATCAGTTATTTCCACTCCTAATCAAAAACGCTTCAACTCGGTGAGATAAGCACTTTTTGAACGAATGGCTATATCTTTTGACCTTGTAGCTGGATTACACTGAATTTGAAATGTATTGTGCAGAATCATGTCCTAAACAACATATTGCAACAGCATAAACCAGCTTGATGAAATTCATTGGTTATTTCCACTCCTAATCAAAAACGCTTCAACTCGGTGAGTTAAGCACTTTTTGAACGAATGGCTATATCTTTTGACCTTGTAGCTGCATTACACTGAATTTGACATAAATTGTGCAGAATCATGTACTAAACAACATATTGCAACAGCAGAAATCAGCTTGATGAAAGTCATCAGTTATTTCCACTCCTAATCAAAAACGCTTCAACTCGGTGAGATAAGCACTTTTTGAACGAATGGCTATATCTTTTTAACCTGTAGCTGGATTACACTGAATTTGACATATCTTGTGCAAAATCATGTCCTAAATAACATAATGCATAAAGCAGCCTGATGAAATTCATCAGTTATTTCCACTCCTAATCAAAAACGCTTCAACTCGGTGAGATAAGAACTTTTTGAACGAATGGCTATATCTTTTGACCTTGTAGCTGGATTACACTGAATTTGAAATGTATTGTGCAGAATCATGTCCTAAACAACATATTGCAACAGCATAAACCAGCTTGATGAAATTCATTGGTTATTTCCACTCCTAATCAAAAACGCTTCAACTCGGTGAGTTAAGCACTTTTTGAACGAATGGCTATATCTTTTGACCTTGTAGCTGCATTACACTGAATTTGACATAAATTGTGCAGAATCATGTACTAAACAACATATTGCAACAGCAGAAATCAGCTTGATGAAAGTCATCAGTTATTTCCACTCCTAATCAAAAACGCTTCAACTCGGTGAGATAAGCACTTTTTGAACGAATGGCTATATCTTTTTAACTTGTAGCTGGATAACACTGAATTTGACATATCTTGTGCAAAATCATGTCCTAAATAACATAATGCATAAAGCAGCCTGATGAAATTCATCAGTTTTTTCCACTCCTAATCAAAAACGCTTCAACTCGGTGAGATAAGCACTTTTTGAAGGAATGGCTATATCTTTTGACCTTGTAGCTGGATTACACTGAATTTGACATAAATTGTGCAGAATCATGTACTAAACAACATATTTCAACAGCAGAATCCAGCTTGATGAAAATCACGAGTTATTTCCATTCCTAATCTAAAACGCTTTAACTTGGTGAGATAAGCACTTTTTGAACGAATGGCTATATCTTTTGAATTTGTAGCTGGATTACACTGAATTTGAAATGCATTGTGCAGAATCATGTCCTAAACAACATATTTCAACAGCAGAAACCAGCTTGATAAAATTCATGAGTTATTTCCACTCCTAATCAAAAACGCTTCAACTCTGTGAGATAAGCACTTTTTGAACGAATGGCTATATCTTTATAATCTGTGATGGGATTACACTGAATTTGACATATTTTGTGCAGAATAATATCCCAAAACAACATATTGCAACAGCAGAAACCAGCTTGATGAAATTAATTATTTATTTCCACTCCTAATCAAAAACGCTTCAACTTGTTGAGATAAGCACTTTTTGAACGAATGGCTATATCTTTATAAACTGTGATGGGATTACACTGAATTTGACATATATAGTGCAAAATCATGTCCTAAATAACATATTGCAGAAACCAGCCTGATGAAATTCATCAGTTATTTCCACTCCTAATCAAAAACGCTTCAACTCGGTAAGATAAGCACTTTTTGAACGAATGGCTATATCTTTATAAACTGTGATGGGATTACACTGAATTTGACATATATTGTGCAGAATCATGTACTAAACAACATATTTCAACAGCAGAAACCAGCTTGATGAAAATCACGAGTTATTTCCAATCCTAATAAAAAACGCTTCAACTCAGTGAGATAAGTACTTTTTGACCGAATGGCTTTATCTTTTGAACTTGTAGCTGGATTACGCTGAATTTGACATATATTGTGCAGAATCATGTCCAAAACAACATATTTCAACAGCAGAAACCAGCTTAATAAAATGCATTAGTTATTTCCACTCCTAATCAAAAACGCTTCAACTCGGTGAGATAAGCACTTTTTGAACGAATGGCTATATCTTTATAAATTGTGATGGGATTACACTGAATTTGACATATTTTGTGCAGAATGATATACCAAAACAACATATTGTAACAGCAGAAACCAGCTTGATGAAATTAATTATTTATTTCCACTCCTAATCAATAACGCTTCAACTTGTTGATATAAGCACTTTTTGAACGAATGGCTATATCTTTATAAACTGTGATGGGATTACACTGAATTTGACATATATTGTGCAAAATCATGTCCTAAATAATATATTGCAGAAACCAGCCTGATGAAATACATCAGTTATTTCCACTCCTAATCAAAAACGCTTCAACTCGGTGAGATGATCACTTTTTGAACGAATGGACTATATCTTTTGAAGTAGTAGCTGGATTACACTGAATTTGACATATATTGTGCAGAATCATGTACTAAACAACATATTTCAACAGCAGAAACCAGCTTAATGAAAATCACGAGTTATTTCCAATCCTAATCAAAAACGCTTCAACTCAGTGAGATAAGCACTTTTTGACCGAATGGCTTTATCTTTTGAACTTGTAGCTGGATTACGCTGAATTTGACATATATTGTGCAGAATCATGTCCAAAACAACATATTTCAACAGCAGAAACCAGCTTAATAAAATTCATTAGTTATTTCCACTCCTAATCAAAAACGCTTCAACTCGGTGAGATAAGCACTTTTTGAACGAATGGCTATATCTTTATAAATTGTGATGGGATTACACTGAATTTGACATATTTTGTGCAGAATGATATACCAAAACAACATATTGTAACAGCAGAAACCAGCTTGATGAAATTAATTATTTATTTCCACTCCTAATCAATAACGCTTCAACTTGTTGAGATAAGCACTTTTTGAACGAATGGCTATATCTTTATAAACTGTGATGGGATTACACTGAATTTGACATATATTGTGCAAAATCATGTGCTAAATAATATATTGCAGAAACCAGCCTGATGAAATTCATCAGTTATTTCCACTCCTAATCAAAAACGCTTCAACTCGGTGAGATGAGCACTTTTTGAACGAATGGACTATATCTTTTGAAGTAGTAGCTGGATTACACTGAATTTGACATATATTGTGCAGAATCATGTACTAAACAACATATTTCAACAGCAGAAACCAGCTTGATGAAAATCACGAGTTATTTCCAATCCTAATCAAAAACGCTTCAACTCGGTGAGTTAAGCACTTTTTGAACGAATGGCTATATCTTTATATACTGTGATGGGATTACACTGAATTTGACATATATTGTGCAGAATCATGTCCTACACAACATATTTCAACAGCAGAAACCAGCTTGATGAAATTCATTAGTTATTTCAACTCCTAATCAAAAACGTTTCAACTCGGTGAGATAAGCACTTTTTGAACGAATGGACTATATCTTTATAAACTGTGATGGGATTACACTGAATTTGAAATATATTGTGCAGAATCATGTCCTATATAACATATTGCAACAGCAGAAACCAGCTTGATGCAATTCATGAGTTATTTCCACTCCTAATCAAAAACGCTTCAACTTGGTGAGATAAGCAATTTTGTAACGAATGGCTATATCTTTATAAACTGTGATGGGATTACACTGAATTTGACATATATTGTGCAAAATCATGTCCTAAACAACATATTGCAGAAACCAGCCTGATGAAATTCATCAGTTATTTCCACTCCTAATCAAAAACGCTTCAACTCGGTGAGATAAGCACTTTTTGAACGAATGGCTATATCTTTTGAATTTGTAGCTGGATTACACTGAATTTGAAATGTATTGTGCAGAATCATGTCCTAAACAACATATTGCAACAGCAGAAACCAGCTTGATGAAATTCATGAGTTATTTCCAATCCTGATCAAAAACGCTTCATCTTGGTGAGATAAGCACTTTTTGAACGAATGGCTATATCTTTATAATCTGTGATGGGATTACACTGAATTTGACATATATTGTGCAGAATAATATCCCAAAAAAACATATTGAAACAGCAGAAATCAGCTTGATGAAAGTCATCAGTTATTTCCACTCCTAATCAAAAACGCTTCAACTCGGTGAGATAAGCACTTTTTGAACGAATGGCTATATCTTTTTAACTTGTAGCTGGATTACACTGAATTTGACATAAATTGTGCAGAATCATGTACTAAACAACATATTTCAACAGCAGAATCCAGCTTGATGAAAATCACGAGTTATTTCCATTCCTAATCTAAAACGCTTTAACTTGGTGAGATAAGCACTTTTTGAACGAATGGCTATATCTTTTGAATTTTTAGCTGGATTACACTGAATTTGAAATGCATTGTGCAGAATCATGTCCTAAACAACATATTTCAACAGCAGAAACCAGCTTGATAAAATTCATGAGTTATTTCCACTCCTAATCAAAAACGCTTCAACTCGGTGAGATAAGCACTTTTTGAACGAATGGCTATATCTTTATAATCTGTGATGGGATTACACTGAATTTGAAATATTTTGTGCAGAATAATATCCCAAAACAACATATTGCAACAGCAGAAACCAGCTTGATGAAATTCATTATTTATTTCCACTCCTAATCAAAAACGCTTCAACTTGTTGAGATAAGCACTTTTTGAACGAATGGCTATATCTTTATAAACTGTGATGGGATTACACTGAATTTGACATATATAGTGCAAAATCATGTCCTAAATAACATATTGCAGAAACCAGCCTGATGAAATTCATCAGTTATTTCCACTCCTAATCAAAAACGCTTCAACTCGGTAAGATAAGCACTTTTTGAACGAATGGCTATATCTTTTGAACTAGTAGCTGGATTACACTGAATTTGACATATATTGTGCAGAATCATGTACTAAACAACATATTTCAACAGCAGAAACCAGCTTGATGAAAATCACGAGTTATTTCCAATCCTAATAAAAAACGCTTCAACTCAGTGAGATAAGCACTTTTTGACCGAATGGCTTTATCTTTTGAACTTGTAGCTGGATTACGCTGAATTTGACATATATTGTGCAGAATCATGTCCAAAACAACATATTTCAACAGAAGAAACCAGCTTAATAAAATTCATTAGTTATTTCCACTCCTAATCAAAAACGCTTCAACTCGGTGAGATAAGCACTTTTTGAACGAATGGCTATATCTTTATAAATTGTGATGGGATTACACTGAATTTGACATTTTTTGTGCAGAATGATATACCAAAACAACATATTGTAACAGCAGAAACCAGCTTGATGAAATTAATTATTTATTTCCACTCCTAATCAATAACGCTTCAACTTGTTGAGATAAGCACTTTTTGAACGAATGGCTATATCTTTATAAACTGTGATGGGATTACACTGAATTTGACATATATTGTGCAAAATCATGTCCTAAATAATATATTGCAGAAACCAGCCTGATGAAATTCATCAGTTATTTCCACTCCTAATCAAAAACGCTTCAACTCGGTGAGATGAGCACTTTTTGAACGAATGGACTATATCTTTTGAAGTAGTAGCTGGATTACACTGAATTTGAAATATATTGTGCAGAATCATGTACTAAACAACATATTTCAACAGCAGAAATCAGCTTGATGAAAATCACGAGTTATTTCCAATCCTAATCAAAAACGCTTAAACTCGGTGAGTTAAGCACATTTTGAACGAATGGCTATATCTTTATATACTGTGATGGGATTACACTGAATTTGACATATATTGTGCAGAATCATGTCCTACACAACATATTTCAACAGCAGAAACCAGCTTGATGAAATTCATTAGTTATTTGCACTCCTAATCAAAAACGCTTCAACTCGGTGAGATAAGCACTTTTTGAACGAATGGACTATATCTTTATAAACTGTGATGGGATTACACTGAATTTGAAATATATTGTGCAGAATCATGTCCTATATAACATATTGCAACAGCAGAAACCAGCTTGATGCAATTCATGAGTTATTTCCACTCCTAATCAAAAACGCTTCAACTTGATGAGATAAGCAATTTTGTAACGAATGGCTATATCTTTATAAACTGTGATGGGATTACACTGAATTTGATATTTATTGTGCCGAATCATGTCCTAAAAAACATATTTCAACAGCAGAAACCAGCTTGATGAAATTCATGAGTTATTTCCAATCCTGATCAAAAACGCTTCATCTTGGTGAGATAAGCACTTTTTGAACGAATGGCTATATCTTTATAATCTGTGATGGGATTAAGCTGAATTTGACATATTTTGTGCAGAATAATATCCCAAAAAAACATATTGCAACAGCAGAAACCAGCTTGATGAAATCAATTATTTATTTCCACTCCTAATCAAAAACGCTTCAACTTGTTGAGATAAGCACTTTTTGAACGAATGGCTATATCTTTATAAACTGTGATGGGATTACACTGAATTTGACATATATTGTGCAAAATCATGTCCTAAACAACATATTGCAGTAACCAGCCTGATGAAATTCATCAGTTATTTCCACTCCTAATCAAAAACGCTTCAATTCGGTGAGATAAGCACTTTTTGAACGAATGGCTATATCTTTTGAATTTGTAGCTGGATTACACTGAATTTGAAATGTATTGTGCAGAATCATGTCCTAAACAACATATTGCAACAGCAGAAACCAGCTTGATGAAATTCATGAGTTATTTCCAATCCTGATCAAAAACGCTTCATCTTGGTGAGATAAGCACTTTTTGAACGAATGGCTATATCTTTATAATCTGTGATGGGATTACACTGAATTTGACATATATTGTGCAGAATCATATCCCAAAACAACATATTGAAACAGCAGAAATCAGCTTGATGAAAGTCATCAGTTATTTCCACTCCTAATCAAAAACGCTTCAACTCGGTGAGATAAGCACTTTTTGAACGAATGGCTATATCTTTTTAACTTGTAGCTGGATTACACTGAATTTGACATATATTGTGCAAAATCATGTCCTAAATAACATAATGCAGAAACCAGCCTGATGAAATTCATCAGTTATTTCCACTCCTAATCAAAAACGCTTCAACTCGGTGAGATAAGCACTTTTTGAACGAATGGCTATATCTTTTGACCTTGTAGCTGGATTACACTGAATTTGAAATGTATTGTGCAGAATCATGTCCTAAACAACATATTGCAACAGCATAAACCAGCTTGATGAAATTCATTGGTTATTTCCACTCCTAATCAAAAACGCTTCAACTCGGTGAGTTAAGCACTTTTTGAACGAATGGCTATATCTTTTGACCTTGTAGCTGCATTACACTGAATTTGACATAAATTGTGCAGAATCATGTACTAAACAACATATTGCAACAGCAGAAATCAGCTTGATGAAAGTCATCAGTTATTTCCACTCCTAATCAAAAACGCTTCAACTCGGTGAGATAAGCACTTTTTGAACGAATGGCTATATCTTTTTAACTTGTAGCTGGATTACACTGAATTTGACATATCTTGTGCAAAATCATGTCCTAAATAACATAATGCATAAAGCAGCCTGATGAAATTCATCAGTTATTTCCACTCCTAATCAAAAACGCTTCAACTCGGTGAGATAAGCACTTTTTGAACGAATGGCTATATTTTTTGACCTTGTCGCTGGATTACACTGAATTTGACATAAATTGTGCAGAATCATGTACTAAACAACATATTTCAACAGCAGAATCCAGCTTGATGAAAATCACGAGTTATTTCCATTCCTAATCTAAAACGCTTTAACTTGGTGAGATAAGCACTTTTTGAACGAATGGCTATATCTTTTGAATTTGTAGCTGGATTACACTGAATTTGAAATGCATTGTGCAGAATCATGTCCTAAACAACATATTTCAACAGCAGAAACCAGCTTGATAAAATTCATGAGTTATTTCCACTCCTAATCAAAAACGCTTCAACTCTGTGAGATAAGCACTTTTTGAACGAATGGCTATATCTTTATAATCTGTGATGGGATTACACTGAATTTGACATATTTTGTGCAGAATAATATCCCAAAACAACATATTGCAACAGCAGAAACCAGCTTGGTGAAATTAATTATTTATTTCCACTCCTAATCAAAAACGCTTCAACTTGTTGAGATAAGCACTTTTTGAACGAATGGCTATATCTTTATAAACTGTGATGGGATTACACTGAATTTGACATATATAGTGCAAAATCATGTCCTAAATAACATATTGCAGAAACCAGCCTGCTGAAATTCATCAGTTATTTACACTCCTAATCAAAAACGCTTCAACTCGGTAAGATAAGCACTTTTTGAACGAATGGCTATATCTTTTGAACTAGTGGCTGGATTACACTGAATTTGACATATATTGTGCAGAATCATGTACTAAACAACATATTTCAACAGCAGAAACCAGCTTGATGAAAATCACGAGTTATTTCCAATCCTAATAAAAAACGCTTCAACTCAGTGAGATAAGCACTTTTTGACCGAATGGCTTTATCTTTTGAACTTGTAGCTGGATTACGCTGAATTTGACATATATTGTGCAGAATCATGTCCAAAACAACATATTTCAACAGCAGAAACCAGCTTAATAAAATTCATTAGTTATTTCCACTCCTAATCAAAAACGCTTCAACTCGGTGAGAAAAGCACTTTTTGAACGAATGGCTATATCTTTATAAATTGTGATGGGATTACACTGAATTTGACATATTTTGTGCAGAATGATATACCAAAACAACATATTGTAACAGCAGAAACCAGCTTGATGAAATTCATTCGTTATTTCCACTCCTAATCAAAAACGCTTCAACTCGGTGAGATAAGCACTTTTTGAACAAATGGACTATATCTTTATAAACTGTGATGGGATTACACTGAATTTGAAATATATTGTGCAGAATCATGTCCTATATAACATATTGCAACAGCAGAAACCAGCTTGATGCAATTCATGAGTTATTTCCACTCCTAATCAAAAACGCTTCAACTTGATGAGATCAGCAATTTTGTAACGAATGGCTATATCTTTATAAACTGTGATGGGATTACACTGAATTTGACATTTATTGTGCCGAATCATGTCCTAAAAAACATATTTCAACAGCAGAAACCAGCTTGATGAAATTCATGAGTTATTTCCAATCCTGATCAAAAACGCTTCATCTTGGTGAGATAAGCACTTTTTGAACGAATGGCTATATCTTTATAATCTGTGATGGGATTACACTGAATTTGACATATATTGTGCAGAATAATATCCCAAAACAACATATTGCAACAGCAGAAATCAGCTTGATGAAAGTCATCAGTTATTTCCACTCCTAATCAAAAACGCTTCAACTCGGTGAGATAAGCACTTTTTGAACGAATGGCTATATCTTTTTAACTTGTAGCTGGATTACACTGAATTTGACATATATTGTGCAAAATCATGTCCTAAATAACATAATGCAGAAACCAGCCTGATGAAATTCATCAGTTATTTCCACTCCTAATCAAAAACGATTCAACTCGGTGAGATAAGCACTTTTTGAACGGATGGCTATATCTTTTGACCTTGTAGCTGGATTACAGTGAATTTGAAATGTATTTTGCAGAATCATGTCCTAAACAACATATTGCAATAGCATTTACCAGCTTGATGAAATTCATTAGTTATTTACACTCCTAATCAAAAACGCTTCAACTCGGTGAGTTAAGCACTTTTTGAACGAATGGCTATATCTTTATAAATTGTGATGTGATTACACTGAATTTGACATATATTGTGCAGAATCATGTCCTAAAAAACATATTTCAACAG
This sequence comes from Fistularia commersonii, assembly GCF_037954325.1. Lineage (NCBI taxonomy): Eukaryota > Metazoa > Chordata > Actinopteri > Syngnathiformes > Fistulariidae > Fistularia > Fistularia commersonii. The sequence continues at coordinate 957,006 of NW_028233995.1, forward strand.
CAGAAACCAGGATGATGAAATTCATGAGTTATTTCCTATCCTGATCAAAAACGCTTCAATTTTGTGAGATAAGCACTTTTTGAACGAATGGCTATATCTTTTGAACTTGTCGCTGGATTACACTGAATTTGACATATATTGTGCAGAATCATGTACTAAACAACGTATTGCAACAGTAGAAACCAGCTTGATGAAATTCATCAGTGATTTCCACTCCTAATCAAAAACGCTTCAACTCGGTGAGATGAGCACTTTTTGAACGAATGGATATATCTTTTTAACTTGTAGCTGGATTACACTGAATTTGACATATAATGTGCAAAATCATGTCCTAAACAACATAATGCAGAAACCAGCTTGATGAAATTCATCAGTTATTTCCACTCCTAATCAAAAACGCTTCAACTCGGTGAGTTAAGCACTTTTTGAACGAATGGCTATATCTTTATATACTGTGATGGGATTACACTGAATTTGACATATATTGTGCAGAATAATATCCCAAAACAACATATTGCAACAGCAGAAATAAGCTTGATGATAGTCATCAGTTATTTCCACTCCTAATCAAAAACGCTTCAACTCGGTGAGATAAGCACTTTTTGAACGAATGGCTATATCTTTTGACCTTGTAGCTGGATTACACTGAATTTGAAATGTATTGTGCAGAATCATGTCCGAAACAACATATTTCAACAGCAGAAACCAGCTTGATGAAAATCACGAGTTATTTCCAATCCTAATCAAAAACGCTTCAACTCGGTGAGATAAGGACTTTTTGAACGAATGGCTATATCTTTTGAATTTGTAGCTGGATTACACTGAATTTGAAATGAATTGTGCAAAATCATGTCCTAAACAACATATTGCAACAGCAGAAACCAGCTTGATGAAATTCATGAGTTATTTCCACTCCTAATCAAAAACGCTTCAACTCGGTGAGTTAAGCACTTTTTGAACGAATGGCTATATCTTTATATACTGTGATGGGATTACACTGAATTTGACATATATTCTGCAGAATCATGTCCTAAACAACATATTTCAACAGCAGAAACCAGCTTGATGAAATTCATCAGTTATTTCCACTCCTAATCAAAAACGCTTCAACTCTTTGAGATAAGCACTTTTTGAACGAATGGCTATATCTTTATGAACTGTGATGGGATTACACTGAATTTGAATTGTATTGTGCAGAATCATGTTATATATAACATATTGCAACAGCAGAAACCAGCTTGATGCAATTCATGAGTTATTTCCACTCCTAATCAAAAACGCTTAAACTTATGAGATAAGCAATTTTGTAACGAATGGCTATATCTTTATAAACTGTGATGGGATTACACTGAATTTGACATTTATTGTGCAGAATCATGTCCTAAAAAACATATTTCAACAGCAGAAACCAGCTTGATGAAATTCATGAGTTATTTCCACTCCTAATCAAAAACGCTTCATCTTGGTGAGATAAGCACTTTTTGAACGAATGGCTATATCTTTATAATCTGTGATGGGATTACACTGAATTTGACATATATTGTGCAGAATAATATCCCAAAACAACATATTGCAACAGCAGAAATCAGCTTGATGAAAGTCATCAGTTATTTCCACTCCTAATCAAAAACGCTTCAACTCGGTGAGATAAGCACTTTTTGAACGAATGGCTATATCTTTTTAACTTGTAGCTGGATTACACTGAATTTGACATATATTGTGCAAAATCATGTCCTAAATAACATACTGCAGAAACCAGCCTGATGAAATTCATCAGTTATTTCCACTCCTAATCAAAAACGCTTCAACTCGGTGAGATAAGCACTTTTTGAACGAATGGCTATATCTTTTGACCTTGTAGCTGGATTACACTGAATTTGACATAAATTGTGCAGAATCATGTACTAAACAACATATTTCAACAGCAGAATCCAGCTTGATGAAAATCACGAGTTATTTCCATTCCTAATCTAAAACGCTTTAACTTGGTGAGATAAGCACTTTTTGAACGAATGGCTATATCTTTTGAATTTGTAGCTGGATTACACTGAATTTGAAATGCATTGTGCAGAATCATGTCCTAAACAACATATTTCAACAGCATAAACCAGCTTGATAAAATTCATGAGTTATTTCCACTCCTAATCAAAAACGCTTCAACTCTGTGAGATAAGCACTTTTTGAACGAATGGCTATATCTTTATAATCTGTGATGGGATTACACTGAATTTGACATATTTTGTGCAGAATAATATCCCAAAAAAACATATTGCAACAGCAGAAACCAGCTTGATGAAATTCATTATTTATTTCCACTCCTAATCAAAAACGCTTCAACTTGTTGAGATAAGCACTTTTTGAACGAATGGCTATATCTTTATAAACTGTGATGGGATTACATTGAATTTGACATATATAGTGCAAAATCATGTCCTAAATAACATATTGCAGAAACCAGCCTGATGAAATTCATCAGTTATTTCCACTCCTAATCAAAAACGCTTCAACTCGGTGAGATAAGCACTTTTTGAACGAATGCTTATATCTTTTGAACTATTTGCTGGATTACACTGAATTTGACATATATTGTGCAGAATCATGTACTAAACAACATATTTCAACAGCAGAAACCAGCTTGATGAAAATCACGAGTTATTTCCAATCCTAATCAAAAACGCTTCAACTCGGTGAGATAAGGACTTTTTGAACGAATGGCTATATCTTTTGAATTTGTAGCTGGATTACACTGAATTTGAAATGAATTGTGCAGAATCATGTCCTAAACAACATATTGCAACAGCAGAAACCAGCTTGATGAAATTCATGAGTTATTTCCACTCCTAATCAAAAACGCTTCAACTCGGTGAGTTAAGCACTTTTTGAACGAATGGCTATATCTTTATATACTGTGATGGGATTACACTGAATTTGACATATATTGTGCAGAATCATGTCCTAAACAACATATTTCAACAGCAGAAACCAGCTTGATGAAATTCATCAGTTATTTCCACTCCTAATCAAAAACGCTTCAACTCTTTGAGATAAGCACTTTTTGAACGAATGGACTATATCTTTATGAACTGTGATGGGATTACACTGAATTTGAATTGTATTGTGCAGAATCATGTTATATATAACATATTGCAACAGCAGAAACCAGCTTGATGCAATTCATGAGTTATTTCCACTCCTAATCAAAAACGCTTAAACTTATGAGATAAGCAATTTTGTAACGAATGGCTATATCTTTATAAACTGTGATGGGATTACACTGAATTTGACATTTATTGTGCAGAATCATGTCCTAAAAAACATATTTCAACAGCAGAAACCAGCTTGATGAAATTCATGAGTTATTTCCACTCCTAATCAAAAACGCTTCATCTTGGTGAGATAAGCACTTTTTGAACGAATGGCTATATCTTTATAATCTGTGATGGGATTACACTGAATTTGACATATATTGTGCAGAATAATATCCCAAAACAACATATTGCAACAGCAGAAATCAGCTTGATGAAAGTCATCAGTTATTTCCACTCCTAATCAAAAACGCTTCAACTCGGTGAGATAAGCACTTTTTGAACGAATGGCTATATCTTTTTAACTTGTAGCTGGATTACACTGAATTTGACATATATTGTGCAAAATCATGTCCTAAATAACATACTGCAGAAACCAGCCTGATGAAATTCATCAGTTATTTCCACTCCTAATCAAAAACGCTTCAACTCGGTGAGATAAGCACTTTTTGAACGAATGGCTATATCTTTTGACCTTGTTGCTGGATTACACTGAATTTGAAATGTATTGTGCAGAATCATGTCCTAAACAACATATTTCAACAGCATGAACCAGCTTGATGAAATTCATTAGTTATTTACACTCCTAATCAAAAACGCTTCAATTCGGTGAGTTAAGCACTTTTTGAACGAATGGCTATATCTTTATAAATTGTGATGGAATTACACTGAATTTGACATATATTGGCGAGAATCATGTCCTAAAAAACATATTTCAACAGCAGAAACCAGCTTGATGAAATTCATCAGTTATTTCCACTCCTAATCAAAAACGCTTCAACTCTTTGAGATAAGCACTTTTTGAACGAATGGACTATATCTTTATGAACTGTGATGGGATTACACTGAATTTGAATTGTATTGTGCAGAATCATGTTATATATAACATATTGCAACAGCAGAAACCAGCTTGATGCAATTCATGAGTTATTTCCACTCCTAATCAAAAACGCTTAAACTTATGAGATAAGCAATTTTGTAACGAATGGCTATATCTTTATAAACTGTGATGGGATTACACTGAATTTGACATTTATTGTGCAGAATCATGTCCTAAAAAACATATTTCAACAGCAGAAACCAGCTTGATGAAATTCATGAGTTATTTCCACTCCTAATCAAAAACGCTTCATCTTGGTGAGATAAGCACTTTTTGAACGAATGGCTATATCTTTATAATCTGTGATGGGATTACACTGAATTTGACATATATTGTGCAGAATAATATCCCAAAACAACATATTGCAACAGCAGAAATCAGCTTGATGAAAGTCATCAGTTATTTCCACTCCTAATCAAAAACGCTTCAACTCGGTGAGATAAGCACTTTTTGAACGATTGGCTATATCTTTTTAACTTGTAGCTGGATTACACTGAATTTGACATATATTGTGCAAAATCATGTCCTAAATAACATACTGCAGAAACCAGCCTGATGAAATTCATCAGTTATTTCCACTCCTAATCAAAAACGCTTCAACTCGGTGAGATAAGCACTTTTTGAACGAATGGCTATATCTTTTGACCTTGTTGCTGGATTACACTGAATTTGAAATGTATTGTGCAGAATCATGTCCTAAACAACATATTTCAACAGCATGAACCAGCTTGATGAAATTCATTAGTTATTTACACTCCTAATCAAAAACGCTTCAATTCGGTGAGTTAAGCACTTTTTGAACGAATGGCTATATCTTTATAAATTGTGATGGAATTACACTGAATTTGACATATATTGGCGAGAATCATGTCCTAAAAAACATATTTCAACAGCAGAAACCAGCTTGATGAAATTCATCAGTTATTTCCACTCCTAATCAAAAACGCTTCAACTCGGTGAGATAAGCACTTTTTGAACGAATGGCTATATCTTTATAATCTGTGATGGGATTACACTGAATTTGACATATTTTGTGCAGAATAATATCCCAAAAAAACATATTGCAACAGCAGAAACCAGCTTGATGAAATTCATTATTTATTTCCACTCCTAATCAAAAACGCTTCAACTTGTTGAGATAAGCACTTTTTGAACGAATGGCTATATCTTTATAAACTGTGATGGGATTACACTGAATTTGAAATATATTGTGCAGAATCATATCCCAAACCACGTATTGCAACAGCAGAAACCAGCTTGATGAAATTCATTATTTATTTCCACTCCTAATCAAAAACGCTTCAACTTGTTGAGATAAGCACTTTTTGAACGAATGGCTATATCTTTATAAACTGTGATGGGATTACACTGAATTTGACATATATTGTGCAAAATCATGTCCTAAATAACATATTGCAGAAACCAGCCTGATGAAATTCATCAGTTATTTCCACTCCTAATCAAAAACGCTTCAACTCGGTGAGATAAGCACTTTTTGAACGAAGGGCTATATCTTTTGAACTAGTAGCTGGATTACACTTAATTTGACATATATTGTGCAGAATCATGTACTAAACAGCATATTGCAACAGCAGAAACCAGCTTGATGAAATTCATTGGTTATTTCCACTCCTAATCAAAAACGCTTCAATTCGGTGAGTTAAGCACTTTTTGAACGAATGGCTATATCTTTATAAATTGTGATGGGATTACTCTGAATTTGACATATATTGGCGAGAATCATGTCCTAAAAAACACATTTCAACAGCAGAAACCAGCTTGATGAAATTCATCAGTTATTTCCTATCCTAATAAAAAACGCTTCAACTCGGTGAGATAAGCACTTCTTGAACGAATGGCTAAATCTTTTGAATTTGTAGCTGGATTACACTGAATTTGACATATATTATGCAGAATGATGTCCTAATCAACATATTGCAACAGCAGAAACCAGCGTGATGAAATTCATGAGTTATTTCCACACCTAAACAAAAATGCTTCAACTCGGAGAGATAAGCACTTTTTAAACGAATGGCTATATCTTTATAAACTGTAATGGGATTACACTGAATTTGACATATATTGTGCAGAATCATGTACTAAACAACATATTGCAACAGTAGAAACCAGCTTGATGAAATTCATGAGTTATTTCCACTCCTAATCAAAAACGCTTCAACTCGGTGAGATGAGCACTTTTTGAACGAATGGCTATATCTTTTGAACGTGTAGCTGGATTACACTGAATTTGACATATATTGTGCAAAATCATGTCCTAAATAATATATTGCAGAAACCAGCCTAATTAAATTCATCATTTATTTCCACTCCTAATCAAAAACGCTTCAACTCGGTGAGATAAGCACTTTTTGAACGAAAGGCTATATCTTTTGAATTTTTAGCTGGATTACACTGAATTTGACATGTATTGTGCAGAATGATGTCCCAAACAACATATTTCAACAGCAGAAACCAGCTTGATGAAATTCATTAGTTATTTCCACTCCTAATCAAAAACGCTTCAACTCGGTGAGACAAGCACTTTTTGAACGAATGGACTATATCTTTATATACTGTGATGGGATTACACTGAATTTGAAATATATTGTGCAGAATCATGTCCCATATAACATATTGCAACAGCAGAAACCAGCTTGATGCAATTCATGATTTATTTCCACTCCTAATCAAAAACGCTTCAACTTGGTGAGATAAGCAATTTTTTTAACGAATGGCTATATCTTTTGAACTTGTAGCTGGATTACGATGAATTTGACATATAATGTGCAGAATCATGTCCTAAACAACATATTTCAACAGCAGAAACCAGCTTGATGAAATTCATTAGTTATTTCCACTCCTAATCAAAAACGCTTCAACTCGGTCAGATAAGCACTTTTTGAACGAATGGCTATATCTTTTTAACTCGTTGCTGGATTACACTGAATTTGACATACATTGTGCAGAATCATGTCCTAAACAACATATTGCAACAGCAGAAACCAGCTTGATTAAATGCATTAGTTATTACCACTCCTATTCAAAAACGCTTCAACTCAGTGAGATAAGCACGTTTTGAACGAATGGCTATATCTTTATAAACTGTGATGGGATTACACTGAATTTGACATTAATTGTGCAGAATCATGTCCTAAAACAACATATTTCAACAGCAGAAACCAGCTTGATGAAATTCATGAGTTATATTCACTCCTAATCTAAAACGCTTCAACTCGGTAAGATAAGCACTTTTTGAACGAATGGCTATATCTTTTGACCTTGTAGCTGGATTACGCTGAATTTGACATACATTGTGCAGAATCATGTCCTAAATAACATATTGCAACAGCAGAAACCAGCCTGATGAAATTCATCAGTTATTTCCACTCCTAATCAAAAACGCTTCAACTCGGTGAGATAAGCACTTTTTGAACGAATGGCTATATCTTTTGACCTTGTAGCTGGATTACACTGAATTTGAAATGTATTGTGCAGAATCATGTCCTAAACAACATATTGCAACAGCATAAACCAGCTTGATGAAATTCATTGGTTATTTCCACTCCTAATCAAAAACGCTTCAACTCGGTGAGTTAAGCACTTTTTGAACGAATGGCTATATCTTTTGACCTTGTAGCTGGATTACACTGAATTTGACATAAATTGTGCAGAATCATGTACTGAACAACATATTTCAACAGCAGAATCCAGCTTGATGAAAATCACGAGTTATTTCCATTCCTAATCTAAAACTCTTTAACTTGGTGAGATAAGCACTTTTTGAACGAATGGCTATATCTTTATAAACTGTGATGGGATTACACTGAATTTGACATTTATTGTGCAGAATCATGTCCCAAAACAACATATTGCAACAGCAGAAATCAGCTTGATGAAAGTCATCAGTTATTTCCACTCCTAATCAAAAACGCTTCAACTCGGTGAGATAAGCACTTTTTGAACGAATGGCTATATCTTTTTAACTTGTAGTTGGATTACACTGAATTTGACATATCTTGTGCAAAATCATGTCCTAAATAACATAATGCATAAAGCAGCCTGATGAAATTCATCAGGTATTTCCACTCCTAATCAAAAACGCTTCAACTCAGTGAGATAAGCACTTTTTGAACGAATGGCTATATCTTTTGACCTTGTAGCTGGATTACACTGAATTTGACATAAATTGTGCAGAATCATGTACTAAACAACATATTTCAACAGCAGAATCCAGCTTGATGAAAATCACGAGTTATTTCCATTCCTAATCTAAAACGCTTTAACTTGGTGAGATAAGCACTTTTTGAACGAATGGCTATATCTTTATAATCTGTGATGGGATTACACTGAATTTGACATATTTTGTGCAGAATAATATCCCAAAACAACATATTGCAACAGCAGAAACCAGCTTGATGAAATTCATTATTTATTTCCACTCCTAATCAAAAACGCTTCAACTTGTTGAGAGGAGCACTTTTTGAACGAATGGCTATATCTTTATAAACTGTGATGGGATTACACTGAATTTGACATATATTGTGCAAAATCATGTCCTAAACAACATATTGCAGAAACCAGCCTGATGAAATTCATCAGTTATTTCCACTCCTAATCAAAAACGCTTCAACTCGGTGAGATAAGCACTTTTTGAACGAATGGCTATATCTATTTAACTTGTAGCTGGATTACACTGAATTTGACATATACTGTGCAAAATCATATCCTAAACAACATAATGCAGAAACCAGCCGGATGAAATTCATCAGTTATTTCCACTCCTAATCAAAAACGCATCAACTCGGTGAGATGAGCACTTTTTGAACGAATGGCTATATCTTTTGACCTTGTAGCTGGATTAAACTGAATTTGACATAAATTGTGCAGAATTATGTACTAAACAACATATTTCAACAGCAGAAACCAGCTTGATGAAAATCACGAGTTATTTCTAATCCTTATCAAAAACGCTTCAACTCGGTGAGATAAGGACTTTTTGAACGAATGGCTATATCTTTTGAATTTGTAGCTGGATTACACTGAATTTGAAATGTATTGTGCAGAATAATGTCCTAAACAACACATTGCAACAGCAGAAACCAGCTTGATGAAATTCATGAGTTATTTCCACTCCTAATCAAAAACACTTCAACTCGGTGAGTTAAGCACTTTTTGAACGAATGGCTATATCTTTATATACTGTGATGGGATTACACTGAATTTGACATATATTGGCGAGAATCATGTCCTAAACAACATATTTCAACAGCAGAAACCAGCTTGATGAAATTCATTAGTTATTTCCACTCCTAATCAAAAACGCTTCAACTCGGTGAGATGAGCACTTTTTGAACGAATGGACTATATCTTTATACACTGTGATGGGATTACACTGAATTTGAAATGTATTGTGCAGAATCATGTCCTATATAACATATTGCAACAGCAGAAACCAGCTTGATGAAATTCATGAGTTATTTCCACTCCTAATCAAAAACGCTTCAACTCGGTGAGTTAAGCACTTTTTGAACGAATGGCTATATCTTTATATACTGTGATGGGATTACACTGAATTTGACATATATTGTGCAGAATCATGTCCTAAACAACATATTTCAACAGCAGAAACCAGCTTGATGAAAATCACGAGTTATTTCCAATCCTAATAAAAAACGCTTCAACTCAGTGAGATAAGCACTTTTTGACCGAATGGCTTTATCTTTTGAACTTGTAGCTGGATTACGCAGAATTTGACATATATTGCGCAGAATCATGTCCAAAACAACATATTTCAACAGAAGAAACCAGCTTAATAAAATTCATTAGTTATTTCCACTCCTAATCAAAAACGCTTCAACTCGGTGAGATAAGCACTTTTTGAACGAATGGCTTTATCTTTATAAATTGTGATGGGATTACACTGAATTTGACATATTTTGTGCAGAATGATATACCAAAACAACATATTGTAACAGCAGAAACCAGCTTGATGAAATTAATTATTTATTTCCACTCCTAATCAATAACGCTTCAACTTGTTGAGATAAGCACTTTTTGAACGAATGGCTATATCTTTATAAACTGTGATGGGATTACACTGAATTTGACATATATTGTGCAAAATCATGTCCTAAATAATATATTGCAGAAACCAGCCTGATGAAATTCATCAGTTATTTCCACTCCTAATCAAAAACGCTTCAACTCGGTGAGATGAGCACTTTTTGAACGAATGGACTATATCTTTTGAAGTAGTAGCTGGATTACACTGAATTTGAAATATATTGTGCAGAATCATGTACTAAACAACATATTTCAACAGCAGAAATCAGCTTGATGAAAATCACGAGTTATTTCCAATCCTAATCAAAAACGCTTAAACTCGGTGAGTTAAGCACATTTTGAACGAATGGCTATATCTTTATATACTGTGATGGGATTACACTGAATTTGACATATATTGTGCAGAATCATGTCCTACACAACATATTTCAACAGCAGAAACCAGCTTGATGAAATTCATTAGTTATTTGCACTCCTAATCAAAAACGCTTCAACTCGGTGAGATAAGCACTTTTTGAACGAATGGACTATATCTTTATAAACTGTGATGGGATTACACTGAATTTGAAATATATTGTGCAGAATCATGTCCTATATAACATATTGCAACAGCAGAAACCAGCTTGATGCAATTCATGAGTTATTTCCACTCCTAATCAAAAACGCTTCAACTTGATGAGATAAGAAATTTTGTAACGAATGGCTATATCTTTATAAACTGTGATGGGATTACACTGAATTTGATATTTATTGTGCCGAATCATGTCCTAAAAAACATATTTCAACAGCAGAAACCAGCTTGATGAAATTCATGAGTTATTTCCAATCCTGATCAAAAACGCTTCATCTTGGTGAGATAAGCACTTTTTGAACGAATGGCTATATCTTTATAATCTGTGATGGGATTAAGCTGAATTTGACATATTTTGTGCAGAATAATATCCCAAAAAAACATATTGCAACAGCAGAAACCAGCTTGATGAAATTAATTATTTATTTCCACTCCTAATCAAAAACGCTTCAACTTGTTGAGATAAGCACTTTTTGAACGAATGGCTATATCTTTATAAACTGTGATGGGATTACACTGAATTTGACATATATTGTGCAAAATCATGTCCTAAACAACATATTGCAGTAACCAGCCTGATGAAATTCATCAGTTATTTCCACTCCTAATCAAAAACGCTTCAACTCGGTGAGATAAGCACTTTTTGAACGAATGGCTATATCTTTTGAATTTGTAGCTGGATTACACTGAATTTGAAATGTATTGTGCAGAATCATGTCCTAAACAACATATTGCAACAGCAGAAACCAGCTTGATGAAATTCATGAGTTATTTCCAATCCTGATCAAAAACGCTTCATCTTGGTGAGATAAGCACTTTTTGAACGAATGGCTATATCTTTATAATCTGTGATGGGATTACACTGAATTTGACATATATTGTGCAGAATCATATCCCAAAACAACATATTGAAACAGCAGAAATCAGCTTGATGAAAGTCATCAGTTATTTCCACTCCTAATCAAAAACGCTTCAAGTCGGTGAGATAAGCACTTTTTGAACGAATGGCTATATCTTTTTAACTTGTAGCTGGATTACACTGAATTTGACATATATTGTGCAAAATCATGTCCTAAATAACATAATGCAGAAACCAGCCTGATGAAATTCATCAGTTATTTCCACTCCTAATCAAAAACGCTTCAACTCGGTGAGATAAGCACTTTTTGAACGAATGGCTATATCTTTTGACCTTGTAGCTGGATTACACTGAATTTGAAATGTATTGTGCAGAATCATGTCCTAAACAACATATTGCAACAGCATAAACCAGCTTGATGAAATTCATTGGTTATTTCCACTCCTAATCAAAAACGCTTCAACTCGGTGAGTTAAGCACTTTTTGAACGAATGGCTATATCTTTTGACCTTGTAGCTGCATTACACTGAATTTGACATAAATTGTGCAGAATCATGTACTAAACAACATATTGCAACAGCAGAAATCAGCTTGATGAAAGTCATCAGTTATTTCCACTCCTAATCAAAAACGCTTCAACTCGGTGAGATAAGCACTTTTTGAACGGATGGCTATATCTTTTTAACTTGTAGCTGGATTACACTGAATTTGACATATCTTGTGCAGAATCATGTACTAAACAACATATATCAACAGCAGAAACCAGCTTGATGAAAATCACGAGTTATTTCCACTCCTAATCAAAAACGCTTCAACTCAGTGAGATAAGCACTTTTTGACCGAATGGCTTTATCTTTTGAACTTGTAGCTGGATTACGCTGAATTTGACATATATTGTGCAGAATCATGTCCAAAACAACATATTTCAACAGCAGAAACCAGCTTAATAAAATTCATTAGTTATTTCCACTCCTAATCAAAAACGCTTCAACTCGGTGAGATAAGCACTTTTTGAACGAATGGCTATATCTTTATAAATTGTGATGGGATTACACTGAATTTGACATATTTTGTGCAGAATGATATACCAAAACAACATATTGTAACAGCAGAAACCAGCTTGATGAAATTAATTATTTATTTCCACTCCTAATCAATAACGCTTCAACTTGTTGAGATAAGCACTTTTTGAACGAATGGCTATATCTTTATATACTGTGATGGGATTACACTGAATTTGACATATATTGTGCAAAATCATGTCCTAAATAATATATTGCAGAAACCAGCCTGATGAAATTCATGAGTTATTTCCACTCCTAATCAAAAACTCTTCAACTCGGTGAGATGAGCACTTTTTGAACGAATGGACTATATCTTTTGAAGTAGTAGCTGGATTACACTGAATTTGACATATATTGTGCAGAATCATGTACTAAACAACATATTTCAACAGCAGAAACCAGCTTGATGAAAATCACGAGTTATTTCCAATCCTAATCAAAAACGCTTCAACTCGGTGAGTTAAGCACTTTTTGAACGAATGGCTATATCTTTATATACTGTGATGGGATTACACTGAATTTGACATATATTGTGCAGAATCATGTCCTACACAACATATTTCAACAGCAGAAACCAGCTTGATGAAATTCATTAGTTATTTCCACTCCTAATCAAAAACGCTTCAACTCGGTGAGATAAGCACTTTTTGAACGAATGGACTATATCTTTATAAACTGTGATGGGATTACACTGAATTTGAAATATATTGTGCAGAATCATGTCCTATATAACATATTGCAACAGCAGAAACAAGCTTGATGCAATTCATGAGTTATTTCCACTCCTAATCAAAAACGCTTCAACTTGATGAGATCAGCAATTTTGTGACGAATGGCTATATCTTTATAAACTGTGATGGGATTACACTGAATTTGACATTTATTGTGCCGAATCATGTCCTAAACAACATATTTCAACAGCAGAAACCAGCTTGATGAAATTCATGAGTTATTTCCAATCCTGATCAAAAACGCTTCATCTTGGTGAGATAAGCACTTTTTGAACGAATGGCTATATCTTTATAATCTGTGATGGGATTACACTAAATTTGACATATATTGTGCAGAATAATATCCCAAAACAACATATTGCAACAGCAGAAATCAGCTTGATGAAAGTCATCAGTTATTTCCACTCCTAATCAAAAACGCTTCAACTCGGTGAGATAAGCACTTTTTGAACGAATGGCTATATCTTTTTAACTTGTAGCTGGATTACACTGAATTTGACATATATTGTGCAAAATCATGTCCTAAATAACATAATGCAGAAACCAGCCTGATGAAATTCATCAGTTATTTCCACTCCTAATCAAAAACGCTTCAACTCGGTGAGATAAGCACTTTTTGAACGAATGGCTATATCTTTTGACCTTGTAGCTGGATTACACTGAATTTGAAATGTATTGTGCAGAATCATGTCCTAAACAACATATTGCAACAGCATAAACCAGCTTGATGAAATTCATTAGTTATTTACACTCCTAATCAAAAACGCTTCAACTCGGTGAGATAAGCACTTTTTTAACGAATGGCTATATCTTTTTAACTTGTAGCTGGATTACACTGAATTTGACATATATTGTGCAAAATCATGTCCTAAATAACATACTGCAGAAACCAGCCTGATAAAATTCATCAGTTATTTCCACTCCTAATCAAAAACGCTTCAACTCGGTGAGATAAGCACTTTTTGAACGAATGGCTATATCTTTTGACCTTGTTGCTGGATTACACTGAATTTGAAATGTATTGTGCAGAATCATGTCCTAAACAACATATTGCAACAGCATGAACCAGCTTGATGAAATTCATTAGTTATTTACACTCCTAATCAAAAACACTTCAACTCGGTGAGTTAAGCACTTTTTGAACGAATGGCTATATCTTTATAAATTGTGATGGAATTACACTGAATTTGACATATATTGGCGAGAATAATGTCCTAAAAAACATATTTCAACAGCAGAAACCAGCTTGATGAAATTCATCAGTTATTTCCACTCCTAATCAAAAACGCTTCAACTCGGTGAGATAAGCACTTTTTGAACGAATGGCTATATCTTTATAATCTGTGATGGGATTACACTGAATTTGACATATTTTATGCAGAATAATAACCCAAAAAAACATATTGCAACATCAGAAACCAGCTTGATGAAATTCATTATTTATTTCCACTCCTAATCAAAAACGCTTCAACTTGTTGAGATAAGCACTTTTTGAACGAATGGCTATATCTTTATAAACTGTGATGGGATTACACTGAATTTGAAATATATTGTGCAGAATCATATCCCAAACCATGTATTGCAACAGCAGAAACCAGCTTGATGAAATTCATTATTTATTTCCACTCCTAATCAAAAACGCTTCAACTTGTTGAGATAAGCACTTTTTGAACGAATGGCTATATCTTTATAAACTGTGATGGGATTACACTGAATTTGACATATATTGTGCAAAATCATGTCCTAAATAACATATTGCAGAAACCAGCCTGATGAAATTCATCAGTTATTTCCACTCCTAATCAAAAACGCTTCAACTCGGTGAGATAAGCACTTTTTGAACGAAGGGCTATATCTTTTGAACTAGTAGCTGGATTACACTGAATTTGAAATGTATTGTGCAGAATAATGTCCTAAACAACATATTGCAACAGCAGAAACCAGCTTGATGAAATTCATGAGTTATTTCCACTCCTAATCAAAAACGCTTCAACTCGGTGAGTTAAGCACTTTTTGAACGAATGGCTATATCTTTATATATTGTGATGGGATTACACTGAATTTGACATATATTGTGCAGAATCATGTCCTAAACAACATATTTCAACAGCAGTAACCAGCTTGATGAAATTCATTAGTTATTTCCAATCCTAATCAAAAACGCTTCAACTCGGTGAGATGAGCACTTTTTGAACGAATGGACTATATCTTTATACACTGTGAAGGGATTACACTGAATTTGAAATATATTGTGCAGAATCATGTCCTATATAACATATTGCAACAGCAGAAACCAGCTTGATGAAATTCATGAGTTATTTCCACTCCTAATCAAAAACGCTTCAACTCGGTGAGTTAAGCACTTTTTGAACGAATGGCTATATCTTTATATACTGTGATGGGATTACACTGAATTTGACATATATTGTGCAGAATCATGTCCTAAACAACATATTTCAACAGCAGAAACCAGCTTGATGCAATTCATGAGTTATTTCCACTCCTAATCAAAAACGCTTCAACTCGGTGAGATAAGCACTTTTTGAACGAATGGCTATTTCTTTATAATCTGTGATGGGATTACACTGAATTTGACATCTATTGTGCAGAATAATATCCCAAAACAACATATTGCAACAGCAGAAATCAGCTTGATGAAAGTCATCAGTTATTTCCACTCCTAATCAAAAACGCTTCAACTCGGTGAGATAAGCACTTTTTGAACGAATGGCTATATCTTTTTAACTTGTAGCTGGATTACACTGAATTTGACATATATTGTGCAAAATCATGTCCTAAATAACATAATGCAGAAACCAGCCTGATGAAATTCATCAGTTATTTCCACTCCTAATCAAAAACGCTTCAACTCGATGAGATAAGCACTTTTTGAACGAATGGCTATATCTTTTGACCTTGTAGCTGGATTACACTGAATTTGACATAAATTGTGCAGAATCATGTACTAAACAACATATTTCAACAGCAGAATCCAGCTTGATGAAAATCACGAGTTATTTCCATTCCTAATCTAAAACGCTTTAACTTGGTGAGATAAGCACTTTTTGAACGAATGGCTATATCTTTTGACCTTGTAGCTGGATTACACTGAATTTGACATAAATTGTGCAGAATCATGTACTAAACAACATATTTCAACAGCAGAAACCAGCTTGATGAAATCATTAGTTATTTCCACTCCTAATCAAAAACGATTCAACTCGGTGACATAAGCACTTTTTGAACGAATGGCTATATCTTTATAATCTGTGATGGGATTACACTGAATTTACATATATTGTGCAGAATAATATCCCAAAACAACATATTGCAACAGCAGAAATCAGCTTGATGAAAGTCATCAGTTATTTCCACTCCTAATCAAAAACGCTTCAACTCGGTGAGATATGCACTTTTTTAACGAATGGCTATATCTTTTTAACTTGTAGCTGGATTACACTGAATTTGACATATATTGTGCAAAATCATGTCCTAAACAACATAATGCAGAAACCAGACGGATGAAATTCATCAGTTATTTCCACTCCTAATCAAAAACGCATCAACTCGGTGAGATGAGCACTTTTTGAACGAATGGCTATATCTTTTGACCTTGTAGCTGGATTAAACTGAATTTGACATAAATTGTGCAGAATTATGTACTAAACAACATATTTCAACAGCAGAAACCAGCTTGATGAAATTCACGAGTTATTTCTAATCCTTATCAAAAACGCTTCAACTCGGTGAGATAAGGACTTTTTGAACGAATGGCTATATCTTTTGAATTTGTAGCTGGATTACACTGAATTTGAAATGTATTGTGCAGAATAATGTCCTAAACAACATATTGCAACAGCAGAAACCAGCTTGATGAAATTCATGAGTTATTTCCACTCCTAATCAAAAACGCTTCAACTCGGTGAGTTAAGCACTTTTTGAACGAATGGCTATATCTTTATATACTGTGATGGGATTACACTGAATTTGACATATATTGTGCAGAATCATGTCCTAAACAACATATTTCAACAGCAGAAACCAGCTTGATGAAATTCATTAGTTATTTCCACTCCTAATCAAAAACGCTTCAACTCGGTGAGATGAGCACTTTTTGAACGAATGGACTATATCTTTATACACTGTGATGGGATTACACTGAATTTGAAATATATTGTACAGAATCAAGTCCTATATAACATATTGGAACAGCAGAAACCAGCTTGATGAAAGTCATGAGTTATTTCCACTCCTAATCAAAAACGCTTCAACTCGGTGAGTTAAGCACTTTTTGAACGAATGGCTATATCTTTATATACTGTGATGGGATTACACTGAATTTGACATATATTGTGCAGAATCATGTCCTAAACAACATATTTCAACAGCAGAAACCAGCTTGATGCAATTCATGAGTTATTTCCACTCCTAATCAAAAACGCTTCAACTCGGTGAGATAAGCACTTTTTGAACGAATGGCTATTTCTTTATAATCTGTGATGGGATTACACTGAATTTGACATATATTGTGCAGAATAATATCCCAAAACAACATATTGCAACAGCAGAAATCAGCTTGATGAAAGTCATCAGTTATTTCCACTCCTAATCAAAAACGCTTCAACTCGGTGAGATAAGCACTTTTTGAACGAATGGCTATATCTTTTTAACTTGTAGCTGGATTACACTAAATTTGACATATATTGTGCAAAATCATGTCCTAAATAACATAATGCAGAAACCAGCCTGATGAAATTCATCAGTTATTTCCACTCCTAATCAAAAACGCTTCAACTCGGTGAGATAAGCACTTTTTGAACGAATGGC
The DNA here is from genome assembly GCF_037954325.1 of Fistularia commersonii. Taxonomy (NCBI): domain Eukaryota; kingdom Metazoa; phylum Chordata; class Actinopteri; order Syngnathiformes; family Fistulariidae; genus Fistularia; species Fistularia commersonii. The sequence continues at coordinate 975,306 of NW_028233995.1, forward strand.
TATATCTTTTGACCTTGTTGCTGGATTACACTGAATTTGACATAAATTGTGCAGAATCATGTACTAAACAACATATTTCAACAGCAGAATCCAATTGATGAAAATCACGAGTTATTTCCATTCCTAATCTAAAACGCTTTAACTTGGTGAGATAAGCACTTTTTGAACGAATGGCTATATCTTTTGAATTTGTAGCTGGATTACACTGAATTTGAAATGTATTGTGCAGAATCATGTCCTAAACAACATATTGCAACAGCAGAAACCAGCTTCATGAAATTCATTGGTTATTTCCACTCCTAATCAAAAACGCTTCAACTCGGTGAGATAAGCACTTTTTGAACGAATGGCTATATCTTTATATACTGTGATGGGATTACACTGAATTTGACATATATTGTGCAGAATCATGTCCTACACAACATATTTCAACAGCAGAAACCAGCTTGATGAAATTCATTAGTTATTTCCACTCCTAATCAAAAACGCTTCAACTCGGTGAGATAAGCACTTTTTGAACGAATGGACTATATCTTTATAAACTGTGATGGGATTACACTGAATTTGAAATATATTGTGCAGAATCATGTCCTATATAACATATTGCAACAGCAGAAACAAGCTTGATGCAATTCATGAGTTATTTCCACTCCTAATCAAAAACGCTTCAACTTGATGAGATCAGCAATTTTGTGACGAATGGCTATATCTTTATAAACTGTGATGGGATTACACTGAATTTGACATTTATTGTGCCGAATCATGTCCTAAACAACATATTTCAACAGCAGAAACCAGCTTGATGAAATTCATGAGTTATTTCCAATCCTGATCAAAAACGCTTCATCTTGGTGAGATAAGCACTTTTTGAACGAATGGCTATATCTTTATAATCTGTGATGGGATTACACTAAATTTGACATATATTGTGCAGAATAATATCCCAAAACAACATATTGCAACAGCAGAAATCAGCTTGATGAAAGTCATCAGTTATTTCCACTCCTAATCAAAAACGCTTCAACTCGGTGAGATAAGCACTTTTTGAACGAATGGCTATATCTTTTTAACTTGTAGCTGGATTACACTGAATTTGACATATATTGTGCAAAATCATGTCCTAAATAACATAATGCAGAAACCAGCCTGATGAAATTCATCAGTTATTTCCACTCCTAATCAAAAACGCTTCAACTCGGTGAGATAAGCACTTTTTGAACGAATGGCTATATCTTTTGACCTTGTAGCTGGATTACACTGAATTTGAAATGTATTGTGCAGAATCATGTCCTAAACAACATATTGCAACAGCATAAACCAGCTTGATGAAATTCATTAGTTATTTACACTCCTAATCAAAAACGCTTCAACTCGGTGAGATAAGCACTTTTTTAACGAATGGCTATATCTTTTTAACTTGTAGCTGGATTACACTGAATTTGACATATATTGTGCAAAATCATGTCCTAAATAACATACTGCAGAAACCAGCCTGATAAAATTCATCAGTTATTTCCACTCCTAATCAAAAACGCTTCAACTCGGTGAGATAAGCACTTTTTGAACGAATGGCTATATCTTTTGACCTTGTTGCTGGATTACACTGAATTTGAAATGTATTGTGCAGAATCATGTCCTAAACAACATATTGCAACAGCATGAACCAGCTTGATGAAATTCATTAGTTATTTACACTCCTAATCAAAAACACTTCAACTCGGTGAGTTAAGCACTTTTTGAACGAATGGCTATATCTTTATAAATTGTGATGGAATTACACTGAATTTGACATATATTGGCGAGAATAATGTCCTAAAAAACATATTTCAACAGCAGAAACCAGCTTGATGAAATTCATCAGTTATTTCCACTCCTAATCAAAAACGCTTCAACTCGGTGAGATAAGCACTTTTTGAACGAATGGCTATATCTTTATAATCTGTGATGGGATTACACTGAATTTGACATATTTTATGCAGAATAATAACCCAAAAAAACATATTGCAACATCAGAAACCAGCTTGATGAAATTCATTATTTATTTCCACTCCTAATCAAAAACGCTTCAACTTGTTGAGATAAGCACTTTTTGAACGAATGGCTATATCTTTATAAACTGTGATGGGATTACACTGAATTTGAAATATATTGTGCAGAATCATATCCCAAACCATGTATTGCAACAGCAGAAACCAGCTTGATGAAATTCATTATTTATTTCCACTCCTAATCAAAAACGCTTCAACTTGTTGAGATAAGCACTTTTTGAACGAATGGCTATATCTTTATAAACTGTGATGGGATTACACTGAATTTGACATATATTGTGCAAAATCATGTCCTAAATAACATATTGCAGAAACCAGCCTGATGAAATTCATCAGTTATTTCCACTCCTAATCAAAAACGCTTCAACTCGGTGAGATAAGCACTTTTTGAACGAAGGGCTATATCTTTTGAACTAGTAGCTGGATTACACTGAATTTGAAATGTATTGTGCAGAATAATGTCCTAAACAACATATTGCAACAGCAGAAACCAGCTTGATGAAATTCATGAGTTATTTCCACTCCTAATCAAAAACGCTTCAACTCGGTGAGTTAAGCACTTTTTGAACGAATGGCTATATCTTTATATATTGTGATGGGATTACACTGAATTTGACATATATTGTGCAGAATCATGTCCTAAACAACATATTTCAACAGCAGTAACCAGCTTGATGAAATTCATTAGTTATTTCCAATCCTAATCAAAAACGCTTCAACTCGGTGAGATGAGCACTTTTTGAACGAATGGACTATATCTTTATACACTGTGAAGGGATTACACTGAATTTGAAATATATTGTGCAGAATCATGTCCTATATAACATATTGCAACAGCAGAAACCAGCTTGATGAAATTCATGAGTTATTTCCACTCCTAATCAAAAACGCTTCAACTCGGTGAGTTAAGCACTTTTTGAACGAATGGCTATATCTTTATATACTGTGATGGGATTACACTGAATTTGACATATATTGTGCAGAATCATGTCCTAAACAACATATTTCAACAGCAGAAACCAGCTTGATGCAATTCATGAGTTATTTCCACTCCTAATCAAAAACGCTTCAACTCGGTGAGATAAGCACTTTTTGAACGAATGGCTATTTCTTTATAATCTGTGATGGGATTACACTGAATTTGACATCTATTGTGCAGAATAATATCCCAAAACAACATATTGCAACAGCAGAAATCAGCTTGATGAAAGTCATCAGTTATTTCCACTCCTAATCAAAAACGCTTCAACTCGGTGAGATAAGCACTTTTTGAACGAATGGCTATATCTTTTTAACTTGTAGCTGGATTACACTGAATTTGACATATATTGTGCAAAATCATGTCCTAAATAACATAATGCAGAAACCAGCCTGATGAAATTCATCAGTTATTTCCACTCCTAATCAAAAACGCTTCAACTCGATGAGATAAGCACTTTTTGAACGAATGGCTATATCTTTTGACCTTGTAGCTGGATTACACTGAATTTGACATAAATTGTGCAGAATCATGTACTAAACAACATATTTCAACAGCAGAATCCAGCTTGATGAAAATCACGAGTTATTTCCATTCCTAATCTAAAACGCTTTAACTTGGTGAGATAAGCACTTTTTGAACGAATGGCTATATCTTTTGACCTTGTAGCTGGATTACACTGAATTTGACATAAATTGTGCAGAATCATGTACTAAACAACATATTTCAACAGCAGAAACCAGCTTGATGAAATCATTAGTTATTTCCACTCCTAATCAAAAACGATTCAACTCGGTGACATAAGCACTTTTTGAACGAATGGCTATATCTTTATAATCTGTGATGGGATTACACTGAATTTACATATATTGTGCAGAATAATATCCCAAAACAACATATTGCAACAGCAGAAATCAGCTTGATGAAAGTCATCAGTTATTTCCACTCCTAATCAAAAACGCTTCAACTCGGTGAGATATGCACTTTTTTAACGAATGGCTATATCTTTTTAACTTGTAGCTGGATTACACTGAATTTGACATATATTGTGCAAAATCATGTCCTAAACAACATAATGCAGAAACCAGACGGATGAAATTCATCAGTTATTTCCACTCCTAATCAAAAACGCATCAACTCGGTGAGATGAGCACTTTTTGAACGAATGGCTATATCTTTTGACCTTGTAGCTGGATTAAACTGAATTTGACATAAATTGTGCAGAATTATGTACTAAACAACATATTTCAACAGCAGAAACCAGCTTGATGAAATTCACGAGTTATTTCTAATCCTTATCAAAAACGCTTCAACTCGGTGAGATAAGGACTTTTTGAACGAATGGCTATATCTTTTGAATTTGTAGCTGGATTACACTGAATTTGAAATGTATTGTGCAGAATAATGTCCTAAACAACATATTGCAACAGCAGAAACCAGCTTGATGAAATTCATGAGTTATTTCCACTCCTAATCAAAAACGCTTCAACTCGGTGAGTTAAGCACTTTTTGAACGAATGGCTATATCTTTATATACTGTGATGGGATTACACTGAATTTGACATATATTGTGCAGAATCATGTCCTAAACAACATATTTCAACAGCAGAAACCAGCTTGATGAAATTCATTAGTTATTTCCACTCCTAATCAAAAACGCTTCAACTCGGTGAGATGAGCACTTTTTGAACGAATGGACTATATCTTTATACACTGTGATGGGATTACACTGAATTTGAAATATATTGTACAGAATCAAGTCCTATATAACATATTGGAACAGCAGAAACCAGCTTGATGAAAGTCATGAGTTATTTCCACTCCTAATCAAAAACGCTTCAACTCGGTGAGTTAAGCACTTTTTGAACGAATGGCTATATCTTTATATACTGTGATGGGATTACACTGAATTTGACATATATTGTGCAGAATCATGTCCTAAACAACATATTTCAACAGCAGAAACCAGCTTGATGCAATTCATGAGTTATTTCCACTCCTAATCAAAAACGCTTCAACTCGGTGAGATAAGCACTTTTTGAACGAATGGCTATTTCTTTATAATCTGTGATGGGATTACACTGAATTTGACATATATTGTGCAGAATAATATCCCAAAACAACATATTGCAACAGCAGAAATCAGCTTGATGAAAGTCATCAGTTATTTCCACTCCTAATCAAAAACGCTTCAACTCGGTGAGATAAGCACTTTTTGAACGAATGGCTATATCTTTTTAACTTGTAGCTGGATTACACTAAATTTGACATATATTGTGCAAAATCATGTCCTAAATAACATAATGCAGAAACCAGCCTGATGAAATTCATCAGTTATTTCCACTCCTAATCAAAAACGCTTCAACTCGGTGAGATAAGCACTTTTTGAACGAATGGCTATATCTTTTGACCTTGTTGCTGGATTACACTGAATTTGACATAAATTGTGCAGAATCATGTACTAAACAACATATTTCAACAGCAGAATCCAATTGATGAAAATCACGAGTTATTTCCATTCCTAATCTAAAACGCTTTAACTTGGTGAGATAAGCACTTTTTGAACGAATGGCTATATCTTTTGAATTTGTAGCTGGATTACACTGAATTTGAAATGTATTGTGCAGAATCATGTCCTAAACAACATATTGCAACAGCAGAAACCAGCTTCATGAAATTCATTGGTTATTTCCACTCCTAATCAAAAATGCTTCAACTCGGTGAGTTAAGCACTTTTTGAACGAATGGCTATATCTTTATAAATTGTGATGGGATTACACTGAATTTGATATATATTGGCGAGAATCATTTCCTAAAAAACATATTTCAACAGCAGAAACTAGCTTGATGAAATTCATCAGTTATTTCCACTCCTAATCAAAAACGCTTCAACTCGGTGAGATGAGCACTTTTTGAACGAATGGCTATATCTTTCGAACGTGTAGCTGGATTACACTGAATTTGACATATATTGTGCAAAATCATGTCCTAAATAATATATTGCAGAAACCAGCCTAATTAAATTCATCATTTATTTCCACTCCTAATCAAAAACGCTTCAACTCGGTGAGATAAGCACTTTTTGAACGAATGGCTATATCTTTTGACCTTGTAGCTGGATTACACTGAATTTGACATAAATTGTGCAGAATCATGTACTAAACAACATATTTCAACAGCAGAAACCAGCTTGATGAAATCATTAGTTATTTCCACTCCTAATCAAAAACGATTCAACTCGGTGACATAAGCACTTTTTGAACGAATGGCTATATCTTTATAATCTGTGATGGGATTACACTGAATTTACATATATTGTGCAGAATAATATCCCAAAACAACATTTTGCAACAGCAGAAATCAGCTTGATGAAAGTCATCAGTTATTTCCACTCCTAATCAAAAACGCTTCAACTCGGTGAGATATGCACTTTTTTAACGAATGGCTATATCTTTTTAACTTGTAGCTGGATTACACTGAATTTGACATATATTGTGCAAAATCATGTCCTAAACAACATAATGCAGAAACCAGCCGGATGAAATTCATCAGTTATTTCCACTCCTAATCAAAAACGCATCAACTCGGTGAGATGAGCACTTTTTGAACGAATGGCTATATCTTTTGACCTTGTAGCTGGATTAAACTGAATTTGACATAAATTGTGCAGAATTATGTACTAAACAACATATTTCAACAGCAGAAACCAGCTTGATGAAAATCACGAGTTATTTCTAATCCTTATCAAAAACGCTTCAACTCGGTGAGATAAGGACTTTTTGAACGAATGGCTATATCTTTTGAATTTGTAGCTGGATTACACTGAATTTGAAATGTATTGTGCAGAATAATGTCCTAAACAACATATTGCAACAGCAGAAACCAGCTTGATGAAATTCATGAGTTATTTCCACTCCTAATCAAAAACGCTTCAACTCGGTGAGTTAAGCACTTTTTGAACGAATGGCTATATCTTTATATACTGTTATGGGATTACACTGAATTTGACATATATTATGCAGAATCATGTCCTAAACAACATATTTCAACAGCAGAAACCAGCTTGATGAAATTCATTAGTTATTTCCACTCCTAATCAAAAACGCTTCAACTCGGTGAGATGAGCACTTTTTGAACGAATGGACTATATCTTTATACACTGTGATGGGATTACACTGAATTTGAAATATATTGTGCAGAATCATGTCCTATATAACATATTGCAACAGCAGAAACCAGCTTGATGAAATTCATGAGTTATTTCCACTCCTAATCAAAAACGCTTCAACTCGGTGAGTTAAGCACTTTTTGAACGAATGGCTATATCTTTATATACTGTGATGGGATTACACTGAATTTGACATATATTGTGCAGAATCATGTCCTAAACAACATATTTCAACAGCAGAAACCAGCTTGATGCAATTCATGAGTTATTTCCACTCCTAATCAAAAACGCTTCAACTCAGTGAGATAAGCACTTTTTGAACGAATGGCTATTTCTTTATAATCTGTGATGGGATTACACTGAATTTGACATATATTGTGCAGAATAATATCCCAAAACAACATATTGCAACAGCAGAAATCAGCTTGATGAAAGTCATCAGTTATTTCCACTCCTAATCAAAAACGCTTCAACTCGGTGAGATAAGCACTTTTTGAACGAATGGCTATATCTTTTTAACTTGTGGCTGGATTACACTGAATTTGACATATATTGTGCAAAATCATGTCCTAAATAACATAATGCAGAAACCAGCCTGATGAAATTCATCAGTTATTTCCACTCCTAATCAAAAACGCTTCAACTCGGTGAGATAAGCACTTTTTGAACGAATGGCTATATCTTTTGACCTTGTAGCTTGATTACACTGAATTTGACATAAATTGTGCAGAATCATGTACTAAACAACATATTTCAACAGCAGAATCCTGCTTGATGAAAATCACGAGTTATTTCCATTCCTAATCTAAAACGCTTTAACTTGGTGAGATAAGCACTTTTTGAACGAATGGCTATATCTTTTGAATTTGTAGCTGGATTACACTGAATTTGAAATGTATTGTGCAGAATCATGTCCTAAACAACATATTGCAACAGCAGAAACCAGATTGATGAAATTCATTGGTTATTTCCACTCCTAATCAAAAATGCTTCTACTCGGTGAGTTAAGCACTTTTTGACCGAATGGCTATATCTTTATAAATTGTGATGGGATTACACTGAATTTGATATATATTGGCGAGAATCATGTCCTAGAAAACATATTTCAACAGCAGAAACCAGCTTGATGAAATTCATGAGTTATTTCCTATCCTAATAAAAAACGCTTCAACTTGGTGAGATAAGCACTTTTTGAACGAATGGCTATATCTTTTTAATTTGTAGCTGGATTACACTGAATTTGACATATATTATGCAGAATCATGTCCTAAAAAACATATTGCAACAGCAGAAACCAGCTTGATAAAATTCATTAGTTATTTCCACACCTAAACAAAAACGCTTCAACTCGGAGAGATAAGCACTTTTTGACCGAATGGCTTTATCTTTTGAACTTGTAGCTGGATTACGCTGAATTTGACATATATTGTGCAGAATCATGTCCTAAACAACATGTTTCAACAGCAGAAACCAGCTTAATAAAATTAATTAGTTATTTCCACTCCTAATCAAAAACGCTTCAACTCGGTGAGATAAGCACTTTTTGAACGAATGCCTATATCTTTATAATCTGTGATGGGATTACACTGAATTTGACATATTTTGTGCAGAATGATATCCCAAAACAACATATTGCAACAGCAGAAACCAGCTTGATGAAATTAATTATTTATTTCCACTCCTAATCAAAAACGATTCAACTTGTTGAGATAAGCACTTTTTGAACGAATGCTATATCTTTATAAACTGTGATGGGATTACACTGAATTTGACATATATTGTGCAAAATCATGTCCTAAATAACATATTGCAGAAACCAGCCTGATGAAATTCATCAGTTATTTCCACTCCTAATCAAAAACGCTTCAACTCGGTGAGATGAGCACTTTTTGAACGAATGGACTATATCTTTTGAACTAGTAGCTGGATTACACTGAATTTGACATATATTGTGCAGAATCATGTACTAAACAACATATTTCAACAGCAAAAACCAGCTTGATGAAAATCACGAGTTATTTCCAATCCTAATCAAAAACGCTTCAACTCGGTGAGTTAAGCACTTTTTGAACGAATGGCTATATCTTTATATACTGTGATGGGATTACACTGAATTTGACATATATTGTGCAGAATCATGTCCTAAACAACATATTTCAACAGCAGAAACCAGCTTGATGAAATTCATTAGTTATTTCCACTCCTAATCAAAAATGCTTCAACTCGGTGAGATAAGCACTTTTTGAACGAATGGACTATATCTTTATAAACTGTGATGGGATTACACTGAATTTGACATATATTGTGCAGAATCATGTCCTATATAACATATTGCAACAGCAGAAACCAGCTTGATGCAATTCATGAGTTATTTCCACTCCTAATCAAAAACGCTTCAACTTGATGAGATAAGCAATTTTTGAACGAATGGCTATATCTTTATAAACTGTGATGGGATTACACTGAATTTGACATATATTGTGCAGAATCATGTCCTAAACAACATATTTCAACAGCAGAAACCAGCTTGATGAAATTCATTAGTTATTTCCACTCCTAATCAAAAACGCTTCAACTCGGTGAGATGAGCACTTTTTGAACGAATGGACTATATCTTTATACACTGTGATGGGATTACACTGAATTTGAAATATATTGTGCAGAATCATGTCCTATATAACATATTGCAACAGCAGAAACCAGCTTGATGAAATTCATGAGTTATTTCCACTCCTAATCAAAAACGCTTCAACTCGGTGAGTTAAGCACTTTTTGAACGAATGGCTATATCTTTATATACTGTGATGGGATTACACTGAATTTGACATATATTGTGCAGAATCATGTCCTAAACAACTAATTTCAACAGCAGAAACCAGCTTGATGCAATTCATGAGTTATTTCCACTCCTAATCAAAAACGCTTCAACTCGGTGAGATAAGCACTTTTTGAACGAATGGCTATTTCTTTATAATCTGTGATGGGATTACACTGAATTTGACATATATTGTGCAGAATAATATCCCAAAACAACATATTGCAACAGCAGAAATCAGCTTGATGAAAGTCATCAGTTATTTCCACTCCTAATCAAAAACGCTTCAACTCGGTGAGATAAGCACTTTTTGAACGAATGGCTATATCTTTTTAACTTGTAGCTGGATTACACTGAATTTGACATATATTGTGCAAAATCATGTCCTAAATAACATTATGCAGAAACCAGCCTGATGAAATTCATCAGTTATTTCCACTCCTAATCAAAAACACTTCAACTCGGTGAGATAAGCACTTTTTGAACGAATGGCTATATCTTTTGACCTTGTAGCTGGATTACACTGAATTTGACATAAATTGTGCAGAATCATGTACTAAACAACATATTTCAAAAGCAGAATCCAGCTTGATGAAAATCACGAGTTATTTCCATTCCTAATCTAAAACGCTTTAACTTGGTGAGATAAGCACTTTTTGAACGAATGGCTATATCTTTTGAATTTGTAGCTGGATTACACTGAATTTGAAATGTATTGTGCAGAATCATGTCCTAAACAACATATTGCAACAGCAGAAACCAGCTTGATGAAATTCATTGGTTATTTCCACTCCTAATCAAAAATGCTTCAACTCGGTGAGTTAAGCACTTTTTGAACGAATGGCTATATCTTTATAAATTGTGATGGGATTACACTGAATTTGATATATATTGGCGAGAATCATGTCCTAAAAAACATATTTCAACAGCAGAAACCAGCTTGATGAAATTCATGAGTTATTTCCTATCCTAATAAAAAACGCTTCAACTTGGTGAGATAAGCACTTTTTGAACGAATGGCTATATCTTTTGAATTTGTAGCTGGATTACACTGAATTTGACATATATTATGCAGAATCATGTCCTAAAAAACATATTGCAACAGCAGAAACCAGCTTGATAAAATTCATTAGTTATTTCCACACCTAAACAAAAACGCTTCAACTCGTAGAGATAAGCACTTTTTGACCGAATGGCTTTATCTTTTGAACTTGTAGCTGGATTACGCTGAATTTGACATATATTGTGCAGAATCATGTCCTAAACAACATATTTCAACAGCAGAAACCAGCTTAATAAAATTCATTAGTTATTTCCACTCCTAATCAAAAACGCTTCAACTTGTTGAGATAAGCACTTTTTGAACGAATGCTATATCTTTATAAACTGTGATGGGATTACACTGAATTTGACATATATTGTGCAAAATCATGTCCTAAATAACATATTGCAGAAACCAGCCTGATGAAATTCATCAGTTATTTCCACTCCTAATCAAAAACGATTCAACTCGGTGAGATGAGCACTTTTTGAACTAATGGACTATATCTTTTGAACTAGTAGCTGGATTACACTGAATTTGACATATATTGTGCAGAATCATGTACTAAACAACATATTTCAACAGCAAAAACCAGCTTGATGAAAATCACGAGTTATTTCCAATCCTAATCAAAAACGCTTCAACTCGGTGAGTTAAGCACTTTTTGAACGAATGGCTATATCTTTATATACTGTGATGGGATTACACTGAATTTGACATATATTGTGCAGAATCATGTCCTAAACAACATATTTCAACAGCAGAAACCAGCTTGATGAAATTCATTAGTTATTTCCACTCCTAATCAAAAACGCTTCAACTCGGTGAGATAAGCACTTTTTGAACGAATGGACTATATCTTTATAAACTGTGATGGGATTACACTGAATTTGACATATATTGTGCAGAATAATATCCCAAAACAACATATTGCAACAGCAGAAATCAGCTTGATGAAATTCATGAGTTATTTCCACTCCTAATCAAAAACGCTTCAACTCGGTGAGATAAGCACTTTTTGAACGAATGGCTATATCTTTTTAACTTGTAGCTGGATTACACTGAATTTGACATATATTGTGCAAAATCATGACCTAAATAACATAATGCAGAAACCAGCCAGATGAAATTCATCAGTTATTTCCACTCCTAATCAAAAACGCTTCAACTCGGTGAGATAAGCACTTTTTGAACGAATGGCTATATCTTTTGACCTTGTGGCTGGATTACACTGAATTTGACATTTATTGTGCAGAATCATGTACTAAACAACATATTTCAACAGCAGAATCCAGCTTGATGAAAATCACGAGTTATTTCCATTCCTAATCTAAAACGCTTTAACTTGATGAGATAAGCAATTTTTGAACGAATGGCTATATCTTTATAAACTGTGATGGGATTACACTGAATTTGACATTTATTGTGCAGATTCATGTCCTAAAAAACATATTTCAACAGCAGAAACCAGCTTGATGAAATTCATTAGTTATATCCAATCCTGATCAAAAACGCTTCATCTTGGTGAGATAAGCACTTTTTGAACGAATGGCTATATCTTTATAATCTGTGATGGGATTACACTGAATTTGACATATATTGTGCAGAATAATATCCCAAAACAACATATTGCAACAGCAGAAATCAGCTTGATGAAATTCATTAGTTATTTCCACTCCTAATCAAAAACGCTTCAACTCGGTGAGATAAGCACTTTTTGAACGAATGGCTATATCTTTTTAACTTGTAGCTGGATTACACTGAATTTGACATATATTGTGCAAAATCATGTCCTAAATAACATAATGCAGAAACCAGCCTGATGAAATTTATCAGTTATTTCCACTCCTAATCAAAAACGATTCAACTCGGTGAGTTAAGCACTTTTTGAACGAATGGCTATATCTTTATAAATTGTGATGGGATTACACTGAATTTGACATATATTGTGCAGAATAATATCCCAAAACAACATATTGCAACAGCAGAAATCAGCTTGATGAAAGTCATCAGTTATTTCCACTCCTAATCAAAAACGCTTCAACTCGGTGAGATAAGCACTTTTTGAACGAATGGCTATATCTTTTGAATTTGTTGCTGGATTACAATGAGTTTGAAATGAGTTTGTGCAGAATCATGTCCTAAACAACATATTTCAACAGCAGAAACCAGCTTGATGCAATTCATGAGTTATTTCCACTCCTAATCAAAAACGCTTCAATTCGGTGAGATAAGCACTTTTTGAACGAATGGCTATTTCTTTATAATCTGTGATGGGATTACACTGAATTTGACATATATTGTGCAGAATAATATCCCAAAACAACATATTGCAACAGCAGAAATCAGCTTGATGAAATTCATGAGTTATTTCCACTCCTAATCAAAAACGCTTCAACTCGGTGAGATAAGCACTTTTTGAACGAATGGCTATATCTTTTTAACTTGTAGCTGGATTACACTGAATTTGACATATATTGTGCAAAATCATGACCTAAATAACATAATGCAGAAACCAGCCAGATGAAATTCATCAGTTATTTCCACTCCTAATCAAAAACGCTTCAACTCTGTGAGATAAGCACTTTTTGAACGAATGGCTATATCTTTTGACCTTGTGGCTGGATTACACTGAATTTGACATAAATTGTGCAGAATCATGTACTAAACAACATATTTCAACAGCAGAATCCAGCTTGATGAAAATCACGAGTCATTTCCATTCCTAATCTAAAACGCTTTAACTTGGTGAGATAAGCACTTTTTGAACGAATGGCTATATCTTTTGAATTTGTAGCTGGATTACACTGAATTTGAAATGTATTGTGCAGAATCATGTCCTAAACAACATATTGCAACAGCAGAAACCAGCTTGATGAAATTCATTGGTTATTTCCACTCCTAATCAAAAATGCTTCAACTCGGTGAGTTAAGCACTTTTTGAACGAATGGCTATATCTTTATAAATTGTGATGGGATTACACTGAATTTGATATATATTGGCGAGAATCATGTCCTAAAAAACATATTTCAACAGCAGAAACCAGCTTGATGAAATTCATGAGTTATTTCCTATCCTAATAAAAAACGCTTCAACTTGGTGAGATAAGCACTTTTTGAACGAATGGCTATATCTTTTGAATTTGTAGCTGGATTACACTGAATTTGACATATATTATGCAGAATCATGTCCTAAAAAACATATTGCAACAGCAGAAACCAGCTTGATAAAATTCATTAGTTATTTCCACACCTAAACAAAAACGCTTCAACTCGGAGAGATAAGCACTTTTTGACCGAATGGCTTTATCTTTTGAACTTGTAGCTGGATTACGCTGAATTTGACATATATTGTGCAGAATCATGTCCTAAACAACATATTTCAACAGCAGAAACCAGCTTGATGAAATTAATTATTTATTTCCACTCCTAATCAAAAACGCTTCAACTTGTTGAGATAAGCACTTTTTGAACGAATGCTATATCTTTATAAACTGTGATGGGATTACACTGAATTTGACATATATTGTGCAAAATCATGTCCTAAATAACATATTGCAGAAACCAGCCTGATGAAATTCATCAGTTATTTCCACTCCTAATCAAAAACGATTCAACTCGGTGAGATGAGCACTTTTTGAACGAATGGACTATATCTTTTGAACTAGTAGCTGGATTACACTGAATTTGACATATATTGTGCAGAATCATGTCCTAAACAACATATTTTAACAGCAAAAACCAGCTTGATGAAAATCACGAGTTATTTCCAATCCTAATCAAAAACGCTTCAACTCGGTGAGTTAAGCACTTTTTGAACGAATGGCTATATCTTTATATACTGTGATGGGATTACACTGAATTTGACATATATTGTGCAGAATCATGTCCTAAACAACATATTTCAACAGCAGAAACCAGCTTGATGAAATTCATTAGTTATTTCCACTCCTAATCAAAAACGCTTCAACTCGGTGAGATAAGCACTTTTTGAACGAATGGACTATATCTTTATAAACTGTGATGGGATTACACTGAATTTGACATATATTGTGCAGAATCATGTCCTATATAACATATTGCAACAGCAGAAACCAGCTTGATGCAATTCATGAGTTATTTCCACTCCTAATCAAAAACGCTTCAACTTGATGAGATAAGCAATTTTTGAACGAATGGCTATATCTTTATAAACTGTGATGGGATTACACTGAATTTGACATTTATTGTGCAGAATCATGTCCTAAAAAACATATTTCAACAGCAGAAACCAGCTTGATGAAATTCATGAGTTATTTCCAATCCTGATCAAAAACGCTTCATCTTGGTGAGATAAGCACTTTTTGAACGAATGGCTATATCTTTATAATCTGTGATGGGATTACACTGAATTTGACATATATTGTGCAGAATAATATCCCAAAACAACATATTGCAACAGCAGAAATCAGCTTGATGAAAGTCATCAGTTATTTCCACTCCTAATCAAAAACGCTTCAACTCGGTGAGATAAGCACTTTTTGAACGAATGGCTATATCTTTTGAATTTGTAGCTGGATTACACTGAGTTTGAAATGAGTTGTGCAGAATAATGTCCTAAACAACATATTGCAACAGCAGAAACCA
The DNA here is from genome assembly GCF_037954325.1 of Fistularia commersonii. Lineage (NCBI taxonomy): Eukaryota > Metazoa > Chordata > Actinopteri > Syngnathiformes > Fistulariidae > Fistularia > Fistularia commersonii. The sequence continues at coordinate 990,984 of NW_028233995.1, forward strand.
GCTTGATGAAATTCATGAGTTATTTCCACTCCTAATCAAAAACGCTTCAACTCGGTGAGTTAAGCACTTTTTGAACGAATGGCTATATCTTTATATACTGTGATGGGATTACACTGAATTTGACATATATTGTGCAGAATCATGTCCTAAACAACATATTTCAACAGCAGAAACCAGCTTGATGCAATTCATGAGTTATTTCCACTCCTAATCAAAAACGCTTCATCTCGGTGAGATAAGCACTTTTTGAACGAATGGCTATATCTTTATAATCTGTGATGGGATTACACTGAATTTGACTAATTTTGTGCAGAATGATATCCCAAAACAACATATTGCAACAGCAGAAACCAGCTTGATGAAAGTAATTATTTATTTCCACTCCTAATCAAAAACGCTTCAACTTGTTGAGATAAGCACTTTTTGAACGAATGGCTATATCTTTATAAACTGTGATGGGATTACACTGAATTTGACATATATTGTGCAAAATCATGTCCTAAATAACATATTGCAGAAACCAGCCTGATGAAATTCATCAGTTATTTCCATTCCTAATCAAAAACGCTTCAACTCGGTGAGATAAGCACTTTTTGAACGAATGGCTATATCTTTTGAACTAGTAGCTGGATTACACTGAATTTGACATATATTGTGCAGAATCATGTACGAAACAACATATTTCAACAGCAAAAACCAGCTTGATGAAAATCACGAGTTATTTCCAATCCTAATCAAAAACGCTTCAACTCGGTGAGTTTAGCACTTTTTGAACGAATGGCTATATCTTTATATACTGTGATGGGATTACACTAAATTTGACATATATTGTGCAGAATCATGTCCTAAACAACAAATTTTAACAGCAGAAACCAGCTTGATGAAATTCATTAGTTATTTCCACTCCTAATCAAAAACGCTTCAACTCGGTGATATAAGCACTTTTTGAACGAATGGACTATATCTTTATAAACTGTGATGGGATTACACTGAATTTGAAATATATTGTGCAGAATCATGTCCTATATAACATATTGCAACAGCAGAAACCAGCTTGATGCAATTCATGAGTTATTTCCACTCCTAATCAAAAACGCTTCAACTTGATGAGATAAGCAATTTTGTAACGAATGGCTATATCTTTATAAACTGTGATGGGATTACACTGAATTTGACATTTATTGTGCAGAATCATGTCCTAAAAAACATATTTCAACAGCAGAAACCAGCTTGATGAAATTCATGAGTTATTTCCAATCCTGATCAAAAACGCTTCATCTTGGTGAGATAAGCACTTTTTGAACGAATGGCTATATCTTTATAATCTGTGATGGGATTACACTGAATTTGACATATATTGTGCAGAATAATATCCCAAAACAACATATTGCAACAGCAGAAATCAGCTTGATGAAAGTCATCAGTTATTTCCACTCCTAATCAAAAACGCTTCAACTCGGTGAGATAAGCACTTTTTGAACGAATGGCTATATCTATTTAACTTGTAGCTGGATTACACTGAATTTGACATATATTGTGCAAAATCATGTCCTAAATAACATAATGCAGAAACCAGCCTGATGAAATTCATCAGTTATTTCCACTCCTAATCAAAAACGATTCAACTCGGTTAGATAAGCACTTTTTGAACGAATGGCTATATCTTTATAAATTGTGATGGAATTACACTGAATTTGACATATGTTGGCGAGAATCATGTCCTAAAAAACATATTTCAACAGCAGAAACCAGCTTGATGAAATTCATGAGTTATTTCCACTCCTAATCAAAAACGCTTCAACTCGGTGAGATAAGCACTTTTTGAACGAATGGCTATATCTTTATAATCTGTGATGGGATTACACTGAATTTGACATATTTTGTGCAGAATAATATCCAAAAAAACATATTGCAACAGCAGAAACCAGCTTGATGAAATTCATTATTTATTTCCACTCCTAATCAAAAACGCTTCAACTTGTTGAGATAAGCACTTTTTGAACGAATGGCTATATCTTTATAAACTGTGATGGGATTACACTGAATTTGACATATATTGTGCAAAATCATGTCCTAAACAACATATTGCAACAGCAGAAACCAGCTTGATGAAATTCATGAGTTATTTCCACTCCTAATCAAAAACGCTTCAACTCGGTGAGTTAAGCACTTTTTGAACGAATGGCTATATCTTTATAAATTGTGATGTGATTACACTGAATTTGACATATATTGTGCAGAATCATGTCCTAAAAAACATATTTCAACAGCAGAAACCAGGATGATGAAATTCATGAGTTATTTCCTATCCTGATCAAAAACGCTTCAATTTTGTGAGATAAGCACTTTTTGACCGAAAGGCTATATCTTTTGAACTTGTCGCTGGATTACACTGAATTTGACATATATTGTGCAGAATCATGTACTAAACAACATATTGCAACAGCAGAAACCAGCTTGATGAAATTCATTATTTATTTCCACTCCTAATCAAAAACGCTTCAACTTGTTGAGATAAGCACTTTTTGAACGAATGGACTATATCTTTATGAACTGTGATGGGATTACACTGAATGTGAAATATATTATGCAGAATCATGTCCTATATAACATATTGCAACAGCAGAAACCAGCTTGATGCAATTCATCAGTTATTTCCTCTCCTAATCAAAAACGCTTCAACTTGATGAGATAAGCAATTTTTTAACGAATGGCTATATCTTTATAAACTGTGATGGGATTACACTGAATTTGACATTTATTGTGCAGAATCATGTCCTAAAAAACATATTTCAACAGCAGAAACCAGCTTGATGAAATTCATGAGTTATTTCCACTCCTAATCAAAAACGCTTCATCTTGGTGAGATAAGCACTTTTTGAACGAATGGCTATATCTTTATAATCTGTGATGGGATTACACTGAATTTGACATATATTGTGCAGAATAATATCCCAAAACAACATATTGCAACAGCAGAAATCAGCTTGATGAAAGTCATTATTTATTTCCACTCCTAATCAAAAACGCTTCAACTCGGTGAGATAAGCACTTTTTTAACGAATGGCTATATCTTTTTAACTTGTAGCTGGATTACACTGAATTTGACATATATTGTACAAAATCATGTCCTAAATAACATAATGCAGAAACCAGCCTGATGAAATTCATCAGGTATTTCCACTCCTAATCAACAACGCTTCAACTCGGTGAGATAAGCACTTTTTGAACGAATGGCTATATCTTTTGACCTTGTAGCTGGATTACACTGAATTTGAAATGTATTGTGCAGAATCATGTCCTAAACAACATATTGCAACAGCAGAAACCAGCTTAATAAAATTCATTAGTTATTTCCACTCCTAATCAAAAACGCTTCAACTCGGAGAGATAAGCACTTTTTGACCGAATGGCTATATCTTTTGACCTTGTAGCTGGATTACACTGAATTTGACATATATTATGCAGAATCATGTCCTAAACAACATATTTCAACAGCAGAAACCAGCTTAATAAAATTCATTAGTTATTTCCACTCCTAATCAAAAACGCTTCAACTCCGTGAGATAAGCACTTTTTGAACGAATGGCTATATCTTTATAATCTGTGATGGGATTACACTGAATTTGACTAATTTTGTGCAGAATGATATCCCAAAACAACATATTGCAACAGCAGAAACCAGCTTGATGAAAGTAATTATTTATTTCCACTCCTAATCAAAAACGCTTCAACTTGTTGAGATAAGCACTTTTTGAACGAATGGCTATATCTTTATAAACTGTGATGGGATTACACTGAATTTGACATATATTGTGCAAAATCATGTCCTAAATAACATATTGCAGAAACCAGCCTGATGAAATTCATCAGTTATTTCCATTCCTAATCAAAAACGCTTCAACTCGGTGAGATAAGCACTTTTTGAACGAATGGCTATATCTTTTGAACTAGTAGCTGGATTACACTGAATTTGACATATATTGTGCAGAATCATGTACGAAACAACATATTTCAACAGCAAAAACCAGCTTGATGAAAATCACGAGTTATTTCCAATCCTAATCAAAAACGCTTCAACTCGGTGAGTTAAGCACTTTTTGAACGAATGGCTATATCTTTATATACTGTGATGGGATTACACTAAATTTGACATATATTGTGCAGAATCATGTCCTAAACAACAAATTTTAACAGCAGAAACCAGCTTGATGAAATTCATTAGTTATTTCCACTCCTAATCAAAAACGCTTCAACTCGGTGAGATAAGCACTTTTTGAACGAATGGACTATATCTTTATAAACTGTGATGGGATTACACTGAATTTGAAATATATTGTGCAGAATCATGTCCTATATAACATATTGCAACAGCAGAAACCAGCTTGATGCAATTCATGAGTTATTTCCACTCCTAATCAAAAACGCTTCAACTTGATGAGATAAGCAATTTTGTAACGAATGGCTATATCTTTATAAACTGTGATGGGATTACACTGAATTTGACATTTATTGTGCAGAATCATGTCCTAAAAAACATATTTCAACAGCAGAAACCAGCTTGATGAAATTCATGAGTTATTTCCAATCCTGATCAAAAACGCTTCATCTTGGTGAGATAAGCACTTTTTGAACGAATGGCTATATCTTTATAATCTGTGATGGGATTACACTGAATTTGACATATATTGTGCAGAATAATATCCCAAAACAACATATTGCAACAGCAGAAATCAGCTTGATGAAAGTCATCAGTTATTTCCACTCCTAATCAAAAACGCTTCAACTCGGTGAGATAAGCACTTTTTGAACGAATGGCTATATCTATTTAACTTGTAGCTGGATTACACTGAATTTGACATATAGTGTGCAAAATCATGTCCTAAATAACATAATGCAGAAACCAGCCTGATGAAATTCATCAGTTATTTCCACTCCTAATCAAAAACGATTCAACTCGGTTAGATAAGCACTTTTTGAACGAATGGCTATATCTTTATAAATTGTGATGGAATTACACTGAATTTGACATATGTTGGCGAGAATCATGTCCTAAAAAACATATTTCAACAGCAGAAACCAGCTTGATGAAATTCATGAGTTATTTCCACTCCTAATCAAAAACGCTTCAACTCGGTGAGATAAGCACTTTTTGAACGAATGGCTATATCTTTATAATCTGTGATGGGATTACACTGAATTTGACATATTTTGTGCAGAATAATATCCAAAAAAACATATTGCAACAGCAGAAACCAGCTTGATGAAATTCATTATTTATTTCCACTCCTAATCAAAAACGCTTCAACTTGTTGAGATAAGCACTTTTTGAACGAATGGCTATATCTTTATAAACTGTGATGGGATTACACTGAATTTGACATATATTGTGCAAAATCATGTCCTAAATAACATATTGCAGAAACCAGCCTGATGAAATTTATCAGTTATTTCCATTCCTAATCAAAAACGCTTCAACTCGGTGAGATAAGCACTTTTTGAACGAATGGCTATATCTTTTGAATTTGTAGCTCGATTACACCGAATTTGAAATGTATTGTGCAGAATCATGTCCTAAACAACATATTGCAACAGCAGAAACCAGCTTGATGAAATTCATGAGTTATTTCCACTCCTAATCAAAAACGCTTCAACTCGGTGAGTTAAGCACTTTTTGAACGAATGGCTATATCTTTATAAATTGTGATGTGATTACACTGAATTTGACATATATTGTGCAGAATCATGTCCTAAAAAACATATTTCAACAGCAGAAACCAGGATGATGAAATTCATGAGTTATTTCCTATCCTGATCAAAAACGCTTCAATTTTGTGAGATAAGCACTTTTTGACCGAAAGGCTATATCTTTTGAACTTGTCGCTGGATTACACTGAATTTGACATATATTGTGCAGAATCATGTACTAAACAACATATTGCAACAGCAGAAACCAGCTTGATGAAATTCATTATTTATTTCCACTCCTAATCAAAAACGCTTCAACTTGTTGAGATAAGCACTTTTTGAACGAATGGACTATATCTTTATGAACTGTGATGGGATTACACTGAATGTGAAATATATTATGCAGAATCATGTCCTATATAACATATTGCAACAGCAGAAACCAGCTTGATGCAATTCATCAGTTATTTCCTCTCCTAATCAAAAACGCTTCAACTTGATGAGATAAGCAATTTTTTAACGAATGGCTATATCTTTATAAACTGTGATGGGATTACACTGAATTTGACATTTATTGTGCAGAATCATGTCCTAAAAAACATATTTCAACAGCAGAAACCAGCTTGATGAAATTCATGAGTTATTTCCACTCCTAATCAAAAACGCTTCATCTTGGTGAGATAAGCACTTTTTGAACGAATGGCTATATCTTTATAATCTGTGATGGGATTACACTGAATTTGACATATATTGTGCAGAATAATATCCCAAAACAACATATTGCAACAGCAGAAATCAGCTTGATGAAAGTCATTATTTATTTCCACTCCTAATCAAAAACGCTTCAACTCGGTGAGATAAGCACTTTTTTAACGAATGGCTATATCTTTTTAACTTGTAGCTGGATTACACTGAATTTGACATATATTGTACAAAATCATGTCCTAAATAACATAATGCAGAAACCAGCCTGATGAAATTCATCAGGTATATCCACTCCTAATCAACAACGCTTCAACTCGGTGAGATAAGCACTTTTTGAACGAATGGCTATATCTTTTGACCTTGTAGCTGGATTACACTGAATTTGAAATGTATTGTGCAGAATCATGTCCTAAACAACATATTGCAACAGCATAAACCAGCTTGATGAAATTCATTAGTTATTTCCACTCCTAATCAAAAACGCTTCAACTCGGTGAGTTAAGCACTTTTTGAACGAATGGCTATATCTTTATAAATTGTGATGGAATTACACTGAATTTGACATATATTGGCGAGAATCATGTCCTAAAAAACATATTTCAACAGAAGAAACCAGCTTGATGAAATTCATGAGATATTTCCACTCCTAATCAAAAACGCTTCAACTCGGTGAGATAAGCACTTTTTGAACGAATGGCTATATCTTTATAATCTGTGATGGGATTACACTGAATTTGACATATTTTCTGCAGAATAATATCCCAAAAAAACATATTGCAACAGCAGAAACCAGCTTGATGAAATTCATTATTTATTTCCACTCCTAATCAAAAACGCTTCAACTTGTTGAGATAAGCACTTTTTGAACGAATGGCTATATCTTTATAAACTGTGATGGGATTACACTGAATTTGAAATATATTGTGCAGAATCATATCCCAAACCACGTATTGCAACAGCAGAAACCAGCTTGATGAAATTCATTATTTATTTCCACTCCTAATCAAAAACGCTTCAACTTGTTGAGATAAGCACTTTTTTAACGAATGGCTATATCTTTATAAACTGTGATGGGATTACACTGAATTTGACATATATTGTGCAAAACCATGTCCTAAATAACATATTGCAGAAACCAGCCTGATGAAATTCATTAGTTATTTCCACTCCTAATCAAAAACGATTCAACTCGGTGAGATAAGCACTTTTTGAACAAATGGCTATATCTTTATAATCTGTGATGGGATTACACTGAATTTATATATATTGTGCAGAATAATATCCCAAAACAACATATTGCAACAGCAGAAATCAGCTTGATGAAAGTCATTATTTATTTCCACTCCTAATCAAAAACGCTTCAACTCGGTGAGATAAGCACTTTTTTAACGAATGGCTATATCTTTTTAACTTGTAGCTGGATTACACTGAATTTGACATATATTGTACAAAATCATGTCCTAAATAACATAATGCAGAAACCAGCCTGATGAAATTCATCAGGTATTTCCACTCCTAATCAACAACGCTTCAACTCGGTGAGATAAGCACTTTTTGAACGAATGGCTATATCTTTTGACCTTGTAGCTGGGTTACACTGAATTTGAAATGTATTGTGCAGAATCATGTCCTAAACAACATATTGCAACAGCATAAACCAGCTTGATGAAATTCATTAGTTATTTCCACTCCTAATCAAAAACGCTTCAACTCGGTGAGTTAAGCACTTTTTGAACGAATGGCTATATCTTTATAAATTGTGATGGAATTACACTGAATTTGACATATATTGGCGAGAATCATGTCCTAAAAAACATATTTCAACAGAAGAAACCAGCTTGATGAAATTCATGAGATATTTCCACTCCTAATCAAAAACGCTTGAACTCGGTGAGATAAGCACTTTTTGAACGAATGGCTATATCTTTATAATCTGTGATGGGATTACACTGAATTTGACATATTTTCTGCAGAATAATATCCCAAAAAAACATATTGCAACAGCAGAAACCAGCTTGATGAAATTCATTATTTATTTCCACTCCTAATCAAAAACGCTTCAACTCGGTGAGTTTAGCACTTTTTGAACGAATGGCTATATCTTTATATACTGTGATGGGATTACACTAAATTTGACATATATTGTGCAGAATCATGTCCTAAACAACAAATTTTAACAGCAGAAACCAGCTTGATGAAATTCATTAGTTATTTCCACTCCTAATCAAAAACGCTTCAACTCGGTGATATAAGCACTTTTTGAACGAATGGACTATATCTTTATAAACTGTGATGGGATTACACTGAATTTGAAATATATTGTGCAGAATCATGTCCTATATAACATATTGCAACAGCAGAAACCAGCTTGATGCAATTCATGAGTTATTTCCACTCCTAATCAAAAACGCTTCAACTTGATGAGATAAGCAATTTTGTAACGAATGGCTATATCTTTATAAACTGTGATGGGATTACACTGAATTTGACATTTATTGTGCAGAATCATGTCCTAAAAAACATATTTCAACAGCAGAAACCAGCTTGATGAAATTCATGAGTTATTTCCAATCCTGATCAAAAACGCTTCATCTTGGTGAGATAAGCACTTTTTGAACGAATGGCTATATCTTTATAATCTGTGATGGGATTACACTGAATTTGACATATATTGTGCAGAATAATATCCCAAAACAACATATTGCAACAGCAGAAATCAGCTTGATGAAAGTCATCAGTTATTTCCACTCCTAATCAAAAACGCTTCAACTCGGTGAGATAAGCACTTTTTGAACGAATGGCTATATCTATTTAACTTGTAGCTGGATTACACTGAATTTGACATATAGTGTGCAAAATCATGTCCTAAATAACATAATGCAGAAACCAGCCTGATGAAATTCATCAGTTATTTCCACTCCTAATCAAAAACGATTCAACTCGGTTAGATAAGCACTTTTTGAACGAATGGCTATATCTTTATAAATTGTGATGGAATTACACTGAATTTGACATATGTTGGCGAGAATCATGTCCTAAAAAACATATTTCAACAGCAGAAACCAGCTTGATGAAATTCATGAGTTATTTCCACTCCTAATCAAAAACGCTTCAACTCGGTGAGATAAGCACTTTTTGAACGAATGGCTATATCTTTATAATCTGTGATGGGATTACACTGAATTTGACATATTTTGTGCAGAATAATATCCAAAAAAACATATTGCAACAGCAGAAACCAGCTTGATGAAATTCATTATTTATTTCCACTCCTAATCAAAAACGCTTCAACTTGTTGAGATAAGCACTTTTTGAACGAATGGCTATATCTTTATAAACTGTGATGGGATTACACTGAATTTGACATATATTGTGCAAAATCATGTCCTAAACAACATATTGCAACAGCAGAAACCAGCTTGATGAAATTCATGAGTTATTTCCACTCCTAATCAAAAACGCTTCAACTCGGTGAGTTAAGCACTTTTTGAACGAATGGCTATATCTTTATAAATTGTGATGTGATTACACTGAATTTGACATATATTGTGCAGAATCATGTCCTAAAAAACATATTTCAACAGCAGAAACCAGGATGATGAAATTCATGAGTTATTTCCTATCCTGATCAAAAACGCTTCAATTTTGTGAGATAAGCACTTTTTGACCGAAAGGCTATATCTTTTGAACTTGTCGCTGGATTACACTGAATTTGACATATATTGTGCAGAATCATGTACTAAACAACATATTGCAACAGCAGAAACCAGCTTGATGAAATTCATTATTTATTTCCACTCCTAATCAAAAACGCTTCAACTTGTTGAGATAAGCACTTTTTGAACGAATGGACTATATCTTTATGAACTGTGATGGGATTACACTGAATGTGAAATATATTATGCAGAATCATGTCCTATATAACATATTGCAACAGCAGAAACCAGCTTGATGCAATTCATCAGTTATTTCCTCTCCTAATCAAAAACGCTTCAACTTGATGAGATAAGCAATTTTTTAACGAATGGCTATATCTTTATAAACTGTGATGGGATTACACTGAATTTGACATTTATTGTGCAGAATCATGTCCTAAAAAACATATTTCAACAGCAGAAACCAGCTTGATGAAATTCATGAGTTATTTCCACTCCTAATCAAAAACGCTTCATCTTGGTGAGATAAGCACTTTTTGAACGAATGGCTATATCTTTATAATCTGTGATGGGATTACACTGAATTTGACATATATTGTGCAGAATAATATCCCAAAACAACATATTGCAACAGCAGAAATCAGCTTGATGAAAGTCATTATTTATTTCCACTCCTAATCAAAAACGCTTCAACTCGGTGAGATAAGCACTTTTTTAACGAATGGCTATATCTTTTTAACTTGTAGCTGGATTACACTGAATTTGACATATATTGTACAAAATCATGTCCTAAATAACATAATGCAGAAACCAGCCTGATGAAATTCATCAGGTATTTCCATTCCTAATCAACAACGCTTCAACTCGGTGAGATAAGCACTTTTTGAACGAATGGCTATATCTTTTGACCTTGTAGCTGGATTACACTGAATTTGAAATGTATTGTGCAGAATCATGTCCTAAACAACATATTGCAACAGCAGAAACCAGCTTAATAAAATTCATTAGTTATTTCCACTCCTAATCAAAAACGCTTCAACTCGGAGAGATAAGCACTTTTTGACCGAATGGCTATATCTTTTGACCTTGTAGCTGGATTACACTGAATTTGACATATATTATGCAGAATCATGTCCTAAACAACATATTTCAACAGCAGAAACCAGCTTAATAAAATTCATTAGTTATTTCCACTCCTAATCAAAAACGCTTCAACTCCGTGAGATAAGCACTTTTTGAACGAATGGCTATATCTTTATAATCTGTGATGGGATTACACTGAATTTGACTAATTTTGTGCAGAATGATATCCCAAAACAACATATTGCAACAGCAGAAACCAGCTTGATGAAAGTAATTATTTATTTCCACTCCTAATCAAAAACGCTTCAACTTGTTGAGATAAGCACTTTTTGAACGAATGGCTATATCTTTATAAACTGTGATGGGATTACACTGAATTTGACATATATTGTGCAAAATCATGTCCTAAATAACATATTGCAGAAACCAGCCTGATGAAATTCATCAGTTATTTCCATTCCTAATCAAAAACGCTTCAACTCGGTGAGATAAGCACTTTTTGAACGAATGGCTATATCTTTTGAACTAGTAGCTGGATTACACTGAATTTGACATATATTGTGCAGAATCATGTACGAAACAACATATTTCAACAGCAAAAACCAGCTTGATGAAAATCACGAGTTATTTCCAATCCTAATCAAAAACGCTTCAACTCGGTGAGTTAAGCACTTTTTGAACGAATGGCTATATCTTTATATACTGTGATGGGATTACACTAAATTTGACATATATTGTGCAGAATCATGTCCTAAACAACAAATTTTAACAGCAGAAACCAGCTTGATGAAATTCATTAGTTATTTCCACTCCTAATCAAAAACGCTTCAACTCGGTGAGATAAGCACTTTTTGAACGAATGGACTATATCTTTATAAACTGTGATGGGATTACACTGAATTTGAAATATATTGTGCAGAATCATGTCCTATATAACATATTGCAACAGCAGAAACCAGCTTGATGCAATTCATGAGTTATTTCCACTCCTAATCAAAAACGCTTCAACTTGATGAGATAAGCAATTTTGTAACGAATGGCTATATCTTTATAAACTGTGATGGGATTACACTGAATTTGACATTTATTGTGCAGAATCATGTCCTAAAAAACATATTTCAACAGCAGAAACCAGCTTGATGAAATTCATGAGTTATTTCCAATCCTGATCAAAAACGCTTCATCTTGGTGAGATAAGCACTTTTTGAACGAATGGCTATATCTTTATAATCTGTGATGGGATTACACTGAATTTGACATATATTGTGCAGAATAATATCCCAAAACAACATATTGCAACAGCAGAAATCAGCTTGATGAAAGTCATCAGTTATTTCCACTCCTAATCAAAAACGCTTCAACTCGGTGAGATAAGCACTTTTTGAACGAATGGCTATATCTATTTAACTTGTAGCTGGATTACACTGAATTTGACATATAGTGTGCAAAATCATGTCCTAAATAACATAATGCAGAAACCAGCCTGATGAAATTCATCAGTTATTTCCACTCCTAATCAAAAACGATTCAACTCGGTTAGATAAGCACTTTTTGAACGAATGGCTATATCTTTATAAATTGTGATGGAATTACACTGAATTTGACATATGTTGGCGAGAATCATGTCCTAAAAAACATATTTCAACAGCAGAAACCAGCTTGATGAAATTCATGAGTTATTTCCACTCCTAATCAAAAACGCTTCAACTCGGTGAGATAAGCACTTTTTGAACGAATGGCTATATCTTTATAATCTGTGATGGGATTACACTGAATTTGACATATTTTGTGCAGAATAATATCCAAAAAAACATATTGCAACAGCAGAAACCAGCTTGATGAAATTCATTATTTATTTCCACTCCTAATCAAAAACGCTTCAACTTGTTGAGATAAGCACTTTTTGAACGAATGGCTATATCTTTATAAACTGTGATGGGATTACACTGAATTTGACATATATTGTGCAAAATCATGTCCTAAATAACATATTGCAGAAACCAGCCTGATGAAATTTATCAGTTATTTCCATTCCTAATCAAAAACGCTTCAACTCGGTGAGATAAGCACTTTTTGACCGAAAGGCTATATCTTTTGAACTTGTCGCTGGATTACACTGAATTTGACATATATTGTGCAGAATCATGTACTAAACAACATATTGCAACAGCAGAAACCAGCTTGATGAAATTCATTATTTATTTCCACTCCTAATCAAAAACGCTTCAACTTGTTGAGATAAGCACTTTTTGAACGAATGGACTATATCTTTATGAACTGTGATGGGATTACACTGAATGTGAAATATATTATGCAGAATCATGTCCTATATAACATATTGCAACAGCAGAAACCAGCTTGATGCAATTCATCAGTTATTTCCTCTCCTAATCAAAAACGCTTCAACTTGATGAGATAAGCAATTTTTTAACGAATGGCTATATCTTTATAAACTGTGATGGGATTACACTGAATTTGACATTTATTGTGCAGAATCATGTCCTAAAAAACATATTTCAACAGCAGAAACCAGCTTGATGAAATTCATGAGTTATTTCCACTCCTAATCAAAAACGCTTCATCTTGGTGAGATAAGCACTTTTTGAACGAATGGCTATATCTTTATAATCTGTGATGGGATTACACTGAATTTGACATATATTGTGCAGAATAATATCCCAAAACAACATATTGCAACAGCAGAAATCAGCTTGATGAAAGTCATTATTTATTTCCACTCCTAATCAAAAACGCTTCAACTCGGTGAGATAAGCACTTTTTTAACGAATGGCTATATCTTTTTAACTTGTAGCTGGATTACACTGAATTTGACATATATTGTACAAAATCATGTCCTAAATAACATAATGCAGAAACCAGCCTGATGAAATTCATCAGGTATTTCCACTCCTAATCAACAACGCTTCAACTCGGTGAGATAAGCACTTTTTGAACGAATGGCTATATCTTTTGACCTTGTAGCTGGATTACACTGAATTTGAAATGTATTGTGCAGAATCATGTCCTAAACAACATATTGCAACAGCATAAACCAGCTTGATGAAATTCATTAGTTATTTCCACTCCTAATCAAAAACGCTTCAACTCGGTGAGTTAAGCACTTTTTGAACGAATGGCTATATCTTTATAAATTGTGATGGAATTACACTGAATTTGACATATATTGGCGAGAATCATGTCCTAAAAAACATATTTCAACAGAAGAAACCAGCTTGATGAAATTCATGAGATATTTCCACTCCTAATCAAAAACGCTTCAACTCGGTGAGATAAGCACTTTTTGAACGAATGGCTATATCTTTATAATCTGTGATGGGATTACACTGAATTTGACATATTTTCTGCAGAATAATATCCCAAAAAAACATATTGCAACAGCAGAAACCAGCTTGATGAAATTCATTATTTATTTCCACTCCTAATCAAAAACGCTTCAACTTGTTGAGATAAGCACTTTTTGAACGAATGGCTATATCTTTATAAACTGTGATGGGATTACACTGAATTTGAAATATATTGTGCAGAATCATATCCCAAACCACGTATTGCAACAGCAGAAACCAGCTTGATGAAATTCATTATTTATTTCCACTCCTAATCAAAAACGCTTCAACTTGTTGAGATAAGCACTTTTTTAACGAATGGCTATATCTTTATAAACTGTGATGGGATTACACTGAATTTGACATATATTGTGCAAAACCATGTCCTAAATAACATATTGCAGAAACCAGCCTGATGAAATTCATTAGTTATTTCCACTCCTAATCAAAAACGATTCAACTCGGTGAGATAAGCACTTTTTGAACAAATGGCTATATCTTTATAATCTGTGATGGGATTACACTGAATTTATATATATTGTGCAGAATAATATCCCAAAACAACATATTGCAACAGCAGAAATCAGCTTGATGAAAGTCATTATTTATTTCCACTCCTAATCAAAAACGCTTCAACTCGGTGAGATAAGCACTTTTTTAACGAATGGCTATATCTTTTTAACTTGTAGCTGGATTACACTGAATTTGACATATATTGTACAAAATCATGTCCTAAATAACATAATGCAGAAACCAGCCTGATGAAATTCATCAGGTATTTCCACTCCTAATCAACAACGCTTCAACTCGGTGAGATAAGCACTTTTTGAACGAATGGCTATATCTTTTGACCTTGTAGCTGGGTTACACTGAATTTGAAATGTATTGTGCAGAATCATGTCCTAAACAACATATTGCAACAGCATAAACCAGCTTGATGAAATTCATTAGTTATTTCCACTCCTAATCAAAAACGCTTCAACTCGGTGAGTTAAGCACTTTTTGAACGAATGGCTATATCTTTATAAATTGTGATGGAATTACACTGAATTTGACATATATTGGCGAGAATCATGTCCTAAAAAACATATTTCAACAGAAGAAACCAGCTTGATGAAATTCATGAGATATTTCCACTCCTAATCAAAAACGCTTGAACTCGGTGAGATAAGCACTTTTTGAACGAATGGCTATATCTTTATAATCTGTGATGGGATTACACTGAATTTGACATATTTTCTGCAGAATAATATCCCAAAAAAACATATTGCAACAGCAGAAACCAGCTTGATGAAATTCATTATTTATTTCCACTCCTAATCAAAAACGCTTCAACTCGGTGAGTTTAGCACTTTTTGAACGAATGGCTATATCTTTATATACTGTGATGGGATTACACTAAATTTGACATATATTGTGCAGAATCATGTCCTAAACAACAAATTTTAACAGCAGAAACCAGCTTGATGAAATTCATTAGTTATTTCCACTCCTAATCAAAAACGCTTCAACTCGGTGATATAAGCACTTTTTGAACGAATGGACTATATCTTTATAAACTGTGATGGGATTACACTGAATTTGAAATATATTGTGCAGAATCATGTCCTATATAACATATTGCAACAGCAGAAACCAGCTTGATGCAATTCATGAGTTATTTCCACTCCTAATCAAAAACGCTTCAACTTGATGAGATAAGCAATTTTGTAACGAATGGCTATATCTTTATAAACTGTGATGGGATTACACTGAATTTGACATTTATTGTGCAGAATCATGTCCTAAAAAACATATTTCAACAGCAGAAACCAGCTTGATGAAATTCATGAGTTATTTCCAATCCTGATCAAAAACGCTTCATCTTGGTGAGATAAGCACTTTTTGAACGAATGGCTATATCTTTATAATCTGTGATGGGATTACACTGAATTTGACATATATTGTGCAGAATAATATCCCAAAACAACATATTGCAACAGCAGAAATCAGCTTGATGAAAGTCATCAGTTATTTCCACTCCTAATCAAAAACGCTTCAACTCGGTGAGATAAGCACTTTTTGAACGAATGGCTATATCTATTTAACTTGTAGCTGGATTACACTGAATTTGACATATATTGTGCAAAATCATGTCCTAAATAACATAATGCAGAAACCAGCCTGATGAAATTCATCAGTTATTTCCACTCCTAATCAAAAACGATTCAACTCGGTTAGATAAGCACTTTTTGAACGAATGGCTATATCTTTATAAATTGTGATGGAATTACACTGAATTTGACATATGTTGGCGAGAATCATGTCCTAAAAAACATATTTCAACAGCAGAAACCAGCTTGATGAAATTCATGAGTTATTTCCACTCCTAATCAAAAACGCTTCAACTCGGTGAGATAAGCACTTTTTGAACGAATGGCTATATCTTTATAATCTGTGATGGGATTACACTGAATTTGACATATTTTGTGCAGAATAATATCCAAAAAAACATATTGCAACAGCAGAAACCAGCTTGATGAAATTCATTATTTATTTCCACTCCTAATCAAAAACGCTTCAACTTGTTGAGATAAGCACTTTTTGAACGAATGGCTATATCTTTATAAACTGTGATGGGATTACACTGAATTTGACATATATTGTGCAAAATCATGTCCTAAATAACATATTGCAGAAACCAGCCTGATGAAATTCATCAGTTATTTCCATTCCTAATCAAAAACGCTTCAACTCGGTGAGACAAGCACTTTTTGAACGAATGGCTATATCTTTTGAATTTGTAGCTCGATTACACCGAATTTGAAATGTATTGTGCAGAATCATGTCCTAAACAACATATTGCAACAGCAGAAACCAGCTTGATGAAATTCATGAGTTATTTCCACTCCTAATCAAAAACGCTTCAACTCGGTGAGTTAAGCACTTTTTGAACGAATGGCTATATCTTTATAAATTGTGATGTGATTACACTGAATTTGACATATATTGTGCAGAATCATGTCCTAAAAAACATATTTCAACAGCAGAAACCAGGATGATGAAATTCATGAGTTATTTCCTATCCTGATCAAAAACGCTTCAATTTTGTGAGATAAGCACTTTTTGACCGAAAGGCTATATCTTTTGAACTTGTCGCTGGATTACACTGAATTTGACATATATTGTGCAGAATCATGTACTAAACAACATATTGCAACAGCAGAAACCAGCTTGATGAAATTCATTATTTATTTCCACTCCTAATCAAAAACGCTTCAACTTGTTGAGATAAGCACTTTTTGAACGAATGGACTATATCTTTATGAACTGTGATGGGATTACACTGAATGTGAAATATATTATGCAGAATCATGTCCTATATAACATATTGCAACAGCAGAAACCAGCTTGATGCAATTCATCAGTTATTTCCTCTCCTAATCAAAAACGCTTCAACTTGATGAGATAAGCAATTTTTTAACGAATGGCTATATCTTTATAAACTGTGATGGGATTACACTGAATTTGACATTTATTGTGCAGAATCATGTCCTAAAAAACATATTTCAACAGCAGAAACCAGCTTGATGAAATTCATGAGTTATTTCCACTCCTAATCAAAAACGCTTCATCTTGGTGAGATAAGCACTTTTTGAACGAATGGCTATATCTTTATAATCTGTGATGGGATTACACTGAATTTGACATATATTGTGCAGAATAATATCCCAAAACAACATATTGCAACAGCAGAAATCAGCTTGATGAAAGTCATTATTTATTTCCACTCCTAATCAAAAACGCTTCAACTCGGTGAGATAAGTACTTTTTTAACGAATGGCTATATCTTTTTAACTTGTAGCTGGATTACACTGAATTTGACATATATTGTACAAAATCATGTCCTAAATAACATAATGCAGAAACCAGCCTGATGAAATTCATCAGGTATTTCCACTCCTAATCAACAACGCTTCAACTCGGTGAGATAAGCACTTTTTGAACGAATGGCTATATCTTTTGACCTTGTAGCTGGATTACACTGAATTTGAAATGTATTGTGCAGAATCATGTCCTAAACAACATATTGCAACAGCAGAAACCAGCTTAATAAAATTCATTAGTTATTTCCACTCCTAATCAAAAACGCTTCAACTCGGAGAGATAAGCACTTTTTGACCGAATGGCTATATCTTTTGACCTTGTAGCTGGATTACACTGAATTTGACATATATTATGCAGAATCATGTCCTAAACAACATATTTCAACAGCAGAAACCAGCTTAATAAAATTCATTAGTTATTTCCACTCCTAATCAAAAACGCTTCAACTCCGTGAGATAAGCACTTTTTGAACGAATGGCTATATCTTTATAATCTGTGATGGGATTACACTGAATTTGACTAATTTTGTGCAGAATGATATCCCAAAACAACATATTGCAACAGCAGAAACCAGCTTGATGAAAGTAATTATTTATTTCCACTCCTAATCAAAAACGCTTCAACTTGTTGAGATAAGCACTTTTTGAACGAATGGCTATATCTTTATACACTGTGATGGGATTACACTGAATTTGACATATATTGTGCAAAATCATGTCCTAAATAACATATTGCAGAAACCAGCCTGATGAAATTCATCAGTTATTTCCATTCCTAATCAAAAACGCTTCAACTCGGTGAGATAAGCACTTTTTGAACGAATGGCTATATCTTTTGAACTAGTAGCTGGATTACACTGAATTTGACATATATTGTGCAGAATCATGTACGAAACAACATATTTCAACAGCAAAAACCAGCTTGATGAAAATCACGAGTTATTTCCAATCCTAATCAAAAACGCTTCAACTCGGTGAGTTAAGCACTTTTTGAACGAATGGCTATATCTTTATATACTGTGATGGGATTACACTAAATTTGACATATATTGTGCAGAATCATGTCCTAAACAACAAATTTTAACAGCAGAAACCAGCTTGATGAAATTCATTAGTTATTTCCACTCCTAATCAAAAACGCTTCAACTCGGTGAGATAAGCACTTTTTGAACGAATGGACTATATCTTTATAAACTGTGATGGGATTACACTGAATTTGAAATATATTGTGCAGAATCATGTCCTATATAACATATTGCAACAGCAGAAACCAGCTTGATGCAATTCATGAGTTATTTCCACTCCTAATCAAAAACGCTTCAACTTGATGAGATAAGCAATTTTGTAACGAATGGCTATATCTTTATAAACTGTGATGGGATTACACTGAATTTGACATTTATTGTGCAGAATCATGTCCTAAAAAACATATTTCAACAGCAGAAACCAGCTTGATGAAATTCATGAGTTATTTCCAATCCTGATCAAAAACGCTTCATCTTGGTGAGATAAGCACTTTTTGAACGAATGGCTATATCTTTATAATCTGTGATGGGATTACACTGAATTTGACATATATTGTGCAGAATAATATCCCAAAACAACATATTGCAACAGCAGAAATCAGCTTGATGAAAGTCATCAGTTATTTCCACTCCTAATCAAAAACGCTTCAACTCGGTGAGATAAGCACTTTTTGAACGAATGGCTATATCTATTTAACTTGTAGCTGGATTACACTGAATTTGACATATAGTGTGCAAAATCATGTCCTAAATAACATAATGCAGAAACCAGCCTGATGAAATTCATCAGTTATTTCCACTCCTAATCAAAAACGATTCAACTCGGTTAGATAAGCACTTTTTGAACGAATGGCTATATCTTTATAAATTGTGATGGAATTACACTGAATTTGACATATGTTGGCGAGAATCATGTCCTAAAAAACATATTTCAACAGCAGAAACCAGCTTGATGAAATTCATGAGTTATTTCCACTCCTAATCAAAAACGCTTCAACTCGGTGAGATAAGCACTTTTTGAACGAATGGCTATATCTTTATAATCTGTGATGGGATTACACTGAATTTGACATATTTTGTGCAGAATAATATCCAAAAAAACATATTGCAACAGCAGAAACCAGCTTGATGAAATTCATTATTTATTTCCACTCCTAATCAAAAACGCTTCAACTTGTTGAGATAAGCACTTTTTGAACGAATGGCTATATCTTTATAATCTGTGATGGGATTACACTGAATTTGACATATATTGTGCAGAATAATATCCCAAAACAACATATTGCAACAGCAGAAATCAGCTTGATGAAAGTCATTATTTATTTCCACTCCTAATCAAAAACGCTTCAACTCGGTGAGATAAGCACTTTTTTAACGAATGGCTATATCTTTTTAACTTGTAGCTGGATTACACTGAATTTGACATATATTGTACAAAATCATGTCCTAAATAACATAATGCAGAAACCAGCCTGATGAAATTCATCAGGTATTTCCACTCCTAATCAACAACGCTTCAACTCGGTGAGATAAGCACTTTTTGAACGAATGGCTATATCTTTTGACCTTGTAGCTGGATTACACTGAATTTGAAATGTATTGTGCAGAATCATGTCCTAAACAACATATTGCAACAGCATAAACCAGCTTGATGAAATTCATTAGTTATTTCCACTCCTAATCAAAAACGCTTCAACTCGGTGAGTTAAGCACTTTTTGAACGAATGGCTATATCTTTATAAATTGTGATGGAATTACACTGAATTTGACATATATTGGCGAGAATCATGTCCTAAAAAACATATTTCAACAGAAGAAACCAGCTTGATGAAATTCATGAGATATTTCCACTCCTAATCAAAAACGCTTCAACTCGGTGAGATAAGCACTTTTTGAACGAATGGCTATATCTTTATAATCTGTGATGGGATTACACTGAATTTGACATATTTTCTGCAGAATAATATCCCAAAAAAACATATTGCAACAGCAGAAACCAGCTTGATGAAATTCATTATTTATTTCCACTCCTAATCAAAAACGCTTCAACTTGTTGAGATAAGCACTTTTTGAACGAATGGCTATATCTTTATAAACTGTGATGGGATTACACTGAATTTGAAATATATTGTGCAGAATCATATCCCAAACCACGTATTGCAACAGCAGAAACCAGCTTGATGAAATTCATTATTTATTTCCACTCCTAATCAAAAACGCTTCAACTTGTTGAGATAAGCACTTTTTTAACGAATGGCTATATCTTTATAAACTGTGATGGGATTACACTGAATTTGACATATATTGTGCAAAATCATGTCCTAAATAACATATTGCAGAAACCAGCCTGATGAAATTCATTAGTTATTTCCACTCCTAATCAAAAACGATTCAACTCGGTGAGATAAGCACTTTTTGAACAAATGGCTATATCTTTATAATCTGTGATGGGATTACACTGAATTTATATATATTGTGCAGAATAATATCCCAAAACAACATATTGCAACAGCAGAAATCAGCTTGATGAAAGTCATTATTTATTTCCACTCCTAATCAAAAACGCTTCAACTCGGTGAGATAAGCACTTTTTTAACGAATGGCTATATCTTTTTAACTTGTAGCTGGATTACACTGAATTTGACATATATTGTACAAAATCATGTCCTAAATAACATAATGCAGAAACCAGCCTGATGAAATTCATCAGGTATTTCCACTCCTAATCAACAACGCTTCAACTCGGTGAGATAAGCACTTTTTGAACGAATGGCTATATCTTTTGACCTTGTAGCTGGATTACACTGAATTTGAAATGTATTGTGCAGAATCATGTCCTAAACAACATATTGCAACAGCATAAACCAGCTTGATGAAATTCATTAGTTATTTCCACTCCTAATCAAAAACGCTTCAACTCGGTGAGTTAAGCACTTTTTGAACGAATGGCTATATCTTTATAAATTGTGATGGAATTACACTGAATTTGACATATATTGGCGAGAATCATGTCCTAAAAAACATATTTCAACAGAAGAAACCAGCTTGATGAAATTCATGAGATATTTCCACTCCTAATCAAAAACGCTTGAACTCGGTGAGATAAGCACTTTTTGAACGAATGGCTATATCTTTATAATCTGTGATGGGATTACACTGAATTTGACATATTTTCTGCAGAATAATATCCCAAAAAAACATATTGCAACAGCAGAAACCAGCTTGATGAAATTCATTATTTATTTCCACTCCTAATCAAAAACGCTTCAACTTGTTGAGATAAGCACTTTTTGAACGAATGGCTATATCTTTATAAACTGTGATGGGATTACACTGAATTTGAAATATATTGTGCAGAATCATATCCCAAACCACGTATTGCAACAGCAGAAACCAGCTTGATGAAATTCATTATTTATTTCCACTCCTAATCAAAAACGCTTCAACTTGTTGAGATAAGCACTTTTTTAACGAATGGCTATATCTTTATAAACTGTGATGGGATTACACTGAATTTGACATATATTGTGCAAAATCATGTCCTAAATAACATATTGCAGAAACCAGCCTGATGAAATTCATTAGTTATTTCCACTCCTAATCAAAAACGATTCAACTCGGTGAGATAAGCACTTTTTGAACAAATGGCTATATCTTTATAATCTGTGATGGGATTACACTGAATTTATATATATTGTGCAGAATAATATCCCAAAACAACATATTGCAACAGCAGAAATCAGCTTGATGAAAGTCATCAGTTATTTCCACTCTTAATCAAAAACGCTTCAACTCGGTGAGATAAGCACTTTTTTAACGAATGGCTATATCTTTTTAACTTGTAGCTGGATTACACTGAATTTGACATATATTGTGCAAAATCATGTCCTAAACAACATAATGCAGAAACCAGCCGGATGAAATTCATCAGTTATTTCCACTCCTAATCAAAAACGCTTCAACTCGGTGAGATAAGCACTTTTTGAACGAATGGCTATATCTTTTGACCTTGTAGCTGGAATAAACTGAATTTGACATAAATTGTGCAGAATCATGTACTAAACAACATATTTCAACAGCAGAAACCAGCTTGATGAAAATCACGAGTTATTTCTAATCCTTATCAAAAACGCTTCAACTCGGTGAGATAAGGACTTTTTGAACGATTGGCTATATCTTTTGAATTTGTAGCTGGATTACACTGAATTTGAAATGTATTGTGCAGAATCATGTCCTAAACAACATATTTCAACAGCAGAAACCAGCTTGATGAAATTCATTAGTTATTTCCACTCCTAATCAAAAACGCTTCAACTCGGTGAGATGAGCACTTTTTGAACGAATGGACTATATCTTTATACACTGTTATGGGATTACACTGAATTTGAAATATATTGTGCAGAATCATGTCCTATATAACATATTGCAACAGCAGAAACCAGCTCAATGCAATTCACGAGTTATTTCCACTCCTAATCAAAAACGCTTAAACTTCATGAGATAAGCATTTTTTGAACGAATAGCTATATCTTTATAAACTGTGATAGGATTACACTGAATTTGACATTTATTGTGCAGAATCATGTCCTAAACAACATTTTTCAACAGCAGAAACCAGCTTGATGAAATTCACTAGTTATTTCCACTCCTAATCAAAAACTCTTCAACTCGGTGAGATAAGCACTTTTTGAACGAATGGCTATATCTTTATAATCTGTGATGGGATTACACTGAATTTGACATATATTGTGCAGAATAATATCCCAAAACAACATATTGCAACAGCAGAAATCAGCTTGATGAAAGTCATCAGTTATTTCCATTCCTAATCAAAAACGCTTCAACTCGGTGAGATAAGCACTTTTTGAACGAATGGCTATATCTTTTGAATTTGTAGCTGGATTACACTGAGTTTGAAATGTGTTGTGCAGAATAATGTCCTAAACAACATATTGCAACAGCAGAAACCAGCTTGATGAAATTCATGAGTTATTTCCACTCCTAATCAAAAACGCTTCAACTCGGTGAGATAAGCACTTTTTTAACGAATGGCTATATCTTTTGAATTTGTAGCTGGATTACACTGAGTTTGAAATGTGTTGTGCAGAATAATGTCCTAAACGACATATTGCAACAGCAGAAACCAGCTTGATGAAATTCATTAGTTATTTCCACTCCTAATCAAAAACGCTTCAACTCGGTGAGATAAGCACTTTTTGAACGAATGGCTATTTCTTTATAATCTGTGATGGGATTACACTGAATTTGACATATATTGTGCAGAATAATATCCCAAAACAACATATTGCAACAGCAGAAATCAGCTTGATGAAATTCATCAGTTATTTCCACTCCTAATCAAAAACGCTTCAACTCGGTGAGATAAGCACTTTTTGAACGAATGGCTATATCTTTTTAACTTGTAGCTGGATTACACTGAATTTGACATATATTGTGCAAAATCATGTCCTAAATAACATAATGCAGAAACCAGCCTGATGAAATTCATCAGATATTTCCACTCCTAATCAAAAACGCTTCAACTCGGTGAGATAAGCACTTTTTGAACGAATGGCTATATCTTTTGACCTTGTAGCTGGATTACACTGAATTTGACATAAATTGTGCAGAATCATGTACTAAACAACATATTTCAACAGCAGAATCCAGCTTGATGAAAATCACGAGTTATTTCCATTCCTAATCTAAAACGCTTTAACTTGGTGAGATAAGCACTTTTTGAACGAATGGCTATATCTTTTGAATTTGTAGCTGGATTACACTGAATTTGAAATGTATTGTGCAGAATCATGTCCTAAACAACATATTTCAACAGCAGAAACCAGCTTGATGAAATTCATTGGTTATTTCCACTCCTAATTGAAAACGCTTCAACTCGTTGAGTTAAGCACTTTTTGAACGAATGGCTATATCTTTATAAATTGTGATGGGATTACACTGAATTTGATATATATTGGCGAGAATCATGTCCTAAAAAACATATTTCAACAACAGAAACCAGCTTGATGAAATTCATGAGTTATTTCCACTCCTAATCAAAAACGCTTCAACTCGGTGAGTTAAGCACTTTTTGAACGAATGGCTATATCTTTATATATTGTGATGGGATTACACTGGATTTGACATATATTGTGCAGAATCATGTCCTAAACAACATATTTCAACAGCAGTAACCAGCTTGATGAAATTCATTAGTTATTTCCAATCCTAATCAAAAACGCTTCAACTCGGTGAGATGAGCACTTTTTGAACGAATGGACTATATCTTTATACACTGTGATGGGATTACACTGAATTTGAAATATATTGTGCAGAATCATGTCCTATATAACATATTGCAACAGCAGAAACCAGCTTGATGAAATTCATGAGTTATTTCCACTCCTAATCAAAAACGCTTCAACTCGGTGAGTTAAGCACTTTTTGAACGAATGGCTATATCTTTATATACTGTGATGGGATTACACTGAATTTGACATATATTGTGCAGAATCATGTCCTAAACAACATATTTCAACAGCAGAAACCAGCTTGATGCAATTCATGAGTTATTTCCACTCCTAATCAAAAACGCTTCAACTCGGTGAGATAAGCACTTTTTGAACGAATGGCTATTTCTTTATAATCTGTGATGGGATTACACTGAATTTGACATCTATTGTGCAGAATAATATCCCAAAACAACATATTGCAACAGCAGAAATCAGCTTGATGAAAGTCATCAGTTATTTCCACTCCTAATCAAAAACGCTTCAACTCGGTGAGATAAGCACTTTTTGAACGAATGGCTATATCTTTTTAACTTGTAGCTGGATTACACTGAATTTGACATATATTGTGCAAAATCATGTCCTAAATAACATAATGCAGAAACCAGCCTGATGAAATTCATCAGTTATTTCCACTCCTAATCAAAAACGCTTCAACTCGGTGAGATAAGCACTTTTTGAACGAATGGCTATATCTTTTGACCTTGTAGCTGGATTACACTGAATTTGACATAAATTGTGCAGAATCATGTACTAAACAACATATTTCAACAGCAGAATCCAGCTTGATGAAAATCACGAGTTATTTCCATTCCTAATCTAAAACGCTTTAACTTGGTGAGATAAGCACTTTTTGAACGAATGGCTATATCTGTTGACCTTGTAGCTGGATTACACTGAATTTGACATAAATTGTGCAGAATCATGTACTAAACAACATATTTCAACAGCAGAAACCAGCTTGATGAAATCATTAGTTATTTCCACTCCTAATCAAAAACGATTCAACTCGGTGACATAAGCACTTTTTGAACGAATGGCTATATCTTTATAATCTGTGATGGGATTACACTGAATTTACATATATTGTGCAGAATAATATCCCAAAACAACATATTGCAACAGCAGAAATCAGCTTGATGAAAGTCATCAGTTATTTCCACTCCTAATCAAAAACGCTTCAACTCGGTGAGATATGCACTTTTTTAACGAATGGCTATATCTTTTTAACTTGTAGCTGGATTACACTGAATTTGACATATATTGTGCAAAATCATGTCCTAAACAACATAATGCAGAAACCAGACGGATGAAATTCATCAGTTATTTCCACTCCTAATCAAAAACGCATCAACTCGGTGAGATGAGCACTTTTTGAACGAATGGCTATATCTTTTGACCTTGTAGCTGGATTAAACTGAATTTGACATAAATTGTGCAGAATTATGTACTAAACAACATATTTCAACAGCAGAAACCAGCTTGATGAAATTCACGAGTTATTTCTAATCCTTATCAAAAACGCTTCAACTCGGTGAGATAAGGACTTTTTGAACGAATGGCTATATCTTTTGAATTTGTAGCTGGATTACACTGAATTTGAAATGTATTGTGCAGAATAATGTCCTAAACAACATATTGCAACAGCAGAAACCAGCTTGATGAAATTCATGAGTTATTTCCACTCCTAATCAAAAACGCTTCAACTCGGTGAGTTAAGCACTTTTTGAACGAATGGCTATATCTTTATATACTGTGATGGGATTACACTGAATTTGACATATATTGTGCAGAATCATGTCCTAAACAACATATTTCAACAGCAGAAACCAGCTTGATGAAATTCATTAGTTATTTCCACTCCTAATCAAAAACGCTTCAACTCGGTGAGATGAGCACTTTTTGAACGAATGGACTATATCTTTATACACTGTGATGGGATTACACTGAATTTGAAATATATTGTACAGAATCAAGTCCTATATAACATATTGGAACAGCAGAAACCAGCTTGATGAAAGTCATGAGTTATTTCCACTCCTAATCAAAAACGCTTCAACTCGGTGAGTTAAGCACTTTTTGAACGAATGGCTATATCTTTATATACTGTGATGGGATTACACTGAATTTGACATATATTGTGCAGAATCATGTCCTAAACAACATATTTCAACAGCAGAAACCAGCTTGATGCAATTCATGAGTTATTTCCACTCCTAATCAAAAACGCTTCAACTCGGTGAGATAAGCACTTTTTGAACGAATGGCTATTTCTTTATAATCTGTGATGGGATTACACTGAATTTGACATATATTGTGCAGAATAATATCCCAAAACAACATATTGCAACAGCAGAAATCAGCTTGATGAAAGTCATCAGTTATTTCCACTCCTAATCAAAAACGCTTCAACTCGGTGAGATAAGCACTTTTTGAACGAATGGCTATATCTTTTTAACTTGTAGCTGGATTACACTAAATTTGACATATATTGTGCAAAATCATGTCCTAAATAACATAATGCAGAAACCAGCCTGATGAAATTCATCAGTTATTTCCACTCCTAATCAAAAACGCTTCAACTCGGTGAGATAAGCACTTTTTGAACGAATGGCTATATCTTTTGACCTTGTTGCTGGATTACACTGAATTTGACATAAATTGTGCAGAATCATGTACTAAACAACATATTTCAACAGCAGAATCCAGCTTGATGAAAATCACGAGTTATTTCCATTCCTAATCTAAAACGCTTTAACTTGGTGAGATAAGCACTTTTTGAACGACTGGCTATATCTTTTGAATTTGTAGCTGGATTACACTGAATTTGAAATGTATTGTGCAGAATCATGTCCTAAACAACATATTGCAACAGCAGAAACCAGCTTCATGAAATTCATTGGTTATTTCCACTCCTAATCAAAAATGCTTCAACTCGGTGAGTTAAGCACTTTTTGAACGAATGGCTATATCTTTATAAATTGTGATGGGATTACACTGAATTTGATATATATTGGCGAGAATCATTTCCTAAAAAACATATTTCAACAGCAGAAACTAGCTTGATGAAATTCATCAGTTATTTCCACTCCTAATCAAAAACGCTTCAACTCGGTGAGATGAGCACTTTTTGAACGAATGGCTATATCTTTTGAACGTGTAGCTGGATTACACTGAATTTGACATATATTGTGCAAAATCATGTCCTAAATAATATATTGCAGAAACCAGCCTAATTAAATTCATCATTTATTTCCACTCCTAATCAAAAACGCTTCAACTCGGTGAGATAAGCACTTTTTGAACGAATGGCTATATCTTTTGACCTTGTAGCTGGATTACACTGAATTTGACATAAATTGTGCAGAATCATGTACTAAACAACATATTTCAACAGCAGAAACCAGCTTGATGAAATCATTAGTTATTTCCACTCCTAATCAAAAACGCTTCAACTCGGTGAGATGAGCACTTTTTGAACGAATGGACTATATCTTTATACACTGTGATGGGATTACACTGAATTTGAAATATATTGTACAGAATCAAGTCCTATATAACATATTGGAACAGCAGAAACCAGCTTGATGAAAGTCATGAGTTATTTCCACTCCTAATCAAAAACGCTTCAACTCGGTGAGTTAAGCACTTTTTGAACGAATGGCTATATCTTTATATACTGTGATGGGATTACACTGAATTTGACATATATTGTGCAGAATCATGTCCTAAACAACATATTTCAACAGCAGAAACCAGCTTGATGCAATTCATGAGTTATTTCCACTCCTAATCAAAAACGCTTCAACTCGGTGAGATAAGCACTTTTTGAACGAATGGCTATTTCTTTATAATCTGTGATGGGATTACACTGAATTTGACATATATTGTGCAGAATAATATCCCAAAACAACATATTGCAACAGCAGAAATCAGCTTGATGAAAGTCATCAGTTATTTCCACTCCTAATCAAAAACGCTTCAACTCGGTGAGATAAGCACTTTTTGAACGAATGGCTATATCTTTTTAACTTGTAGCTGGATTACACTAAATTTGACATATATTGTGCAAAATCATGTCCTAAATAACATAATGCAGAAACCAGCCTGATGAAATTCATCAGTTATTTCCACTCCTAATCAAAAACGCTTCAACTCGGTGAGATAAGCACTTTTTGAACGAATGGCTATATCTTTTGACCTTGTTGCTGGATTACACTGAATTTGACATAAATTGTGCAGAATCATGTACTAAACAACATATTTCAACAGCAGAATCCAGCTTGATGAAAATCACGAGTTATTTCCATTCCTAATCTAAAACGCTTTAACTTGGTGAGATAAGCACTTTTTGAACGACTGGCTATATCTTTTGAATTTGTAGCTGGATTACACTGAATTTGAAATGTATTGTGCAGAATCATGTCCTAAACAACATATTGCAACAGCAGAAACCAGCTTCATGAAATTCATTGGTTATTTCCACTCCTAATCAAAAATGCTTCAACTCGGTGAGTTAAGCACTTTTTGAACGAATGGCTATATCTTTATAAATTGTGATGGGATTACACTGAATTTGATATATATTGGCGAGAATCATTTCCTAAAAAACATATTTCAACAGCAGAAACTAGCTTGATGAAATTCATCAGTTATTTCCACTCCTAATCAAAAACGCTTCAACTCGGTGAGATGATCACTTTTTGAACGAATGGCTATATCTTTTGAACGTGTAGCTGGATTACACTGAATTTGACATATATTGTGCAAAATCATGTCCTAAATAATATATTGCAGAAACCAGCCTAATTAAATTCATCATTTATTTCCACTCCTAATCAAAAACGCTTCAACTCGGTGAGATAAGCACTTTTTGAACGAATGGCTATATCTTTTGACCTTGTAGCTGGATTACACTGAATTTGACATAAATTGTGCAGAATCATGTACTAAACAACATATTTCAACAGCAGAAACCAGCTTGATGAAATCATTAGTTATTTCCACTCCTAATCAAAAACGATTCAACTCGGTGACATAAGCACTTTTTGAACGAATGGCTATATCTTTATAATCTGTGATGGGATTACACTGAATTTACATATATTGTGCAGAATAATATCCCAAAACAACATTTTGCAACAGCAGAAATCAGCTTGATGAAAGTCATCAGTTATTTCCACTCCTAATCAAAAACGCTTCAACTCGGTGAGATATGCACTTTTTTAACGAATGGCTATATCTTTTTAACTTGTAGCTGGATTACACTGAATTTGACATATATTGTGCAAAATCATGTCCTAAACAACATAATGCAGAAACCAGCCGGATGAAATTCATCAGTTATTTCCACTCCTAATCAAAAACGCATCAACTCGGTGAGATGAGCACTTTTTGAACGAATGGCTATATCTTTTGACCTTGTAGCTGGATTAAACTGAATTTGACATAAATTGTGCAGAATTATGTACTAAACAACATATTTCAACAGCAGAAACCAGCTTGATGAAAATCACGAGTTATTTCTAATCCTTATCAAAAACGCTTCAACTCGGTGAGATAAGGACTTTTTGAACGAATGGCTATATCTTTTGAATTTGTAGCTGGATTACACTGAATTTGAAATGTATTGTGCAGAATAATGTCCTAAACAACATATTGCAACAGCAGAAACCAGCTTGATGAAATTCATGAGTTATTTCCACTCCTAATCAAAAACGCTTCAACTCGGTGAGTTAAGCACTTTTTGAACGAATGGCTATATCTTTATATACTGTTATGGGATTACACTGAATTTGACATATATTATGCAGAATCATGTCCTAAACAACATATTTCAACAGCAGAAACCAGCTTGATGAAATTCATTAGTTATTTCCACTCCTAATCAAAAACGCTTCAACTCGGTGAGATGAGCACTTTTTGAACGAATGGACTATATCTTTATACACTGTGATGGGATTACACTGAATTTGAAATATATTGTGCAGAATCATGTCCTATATAACATATTGCAACAGCAGAAACCAGCTTGATGAAATTCATGAGTTATTTCCACTCCTAATCAAAAACGCTTCAACTCGGTGAGTTAAGCACTTTTTGAACGAATGGCTATATCTTTATATACTGTGATGGGATTACACTGAATTTGACATATATTGTGCAGAATCATGTCCTAAACAACATATTTCAACAGCAGAAACCAGCTTGATGCAATTCATGAGTTATTTCCACTCCTAATCAAAAACGCTTCAACTCAGTGAGATAAGCACTTTTTGAACGAATGGCTATTTCTTTATAATCTGTGATGGGATTACACTGAATTTGACATATATTGTGCAGAATAATATCCCAAAACAACATATTGCAACAGCAGAAATCAGCTTGATGAAAGTCATCAGTTATTTCCACTCCTAATCAAAAACGCTTCAACTCGGTGAGATAAGCACTTTTTGAACGAATGGCTATATCTTTTTAACTTGTGGCTGGATTACACTGAATTTGACATATATTGTGCAAAATCATGTCCTAAATAACATAATGCAGAAACCAGCCTGATGAAATTCATCAGTTATTTCCACTCCTAATCAAAAACGCTTCAACTCGGTGAGATAAGCACTTTTTGAACGAATGGCTATATCTTTTGACCTTGTAGCTTGATTACACTGAATTTGACATAAATTGTGCAGAATCATGTACTAAACAACATATTTCAACAGCAGAATCCTGCTTGATGAAAATCACGAGTTATTTCCATTCCTAATCTAAAACGCTTTAACTTGGTGAGATAAGCACTTTTTGAACGAATGGCTATATCTTTTGAATTTGTAGCTGGATTACACTGAATTTGAAATGTATTGTGCAGAATCATGTCCTAAACAACATATTGCAACAGCAGAAACCAGATTGATGAAATTCATTGGTTATTTCCACTCCTAATCAAAAATGCTTCTACTCGGTGAGTTAAGCACTTTTTGACCGAATGGCTATATCTTTATAAATTGTGATGGGATTACACTGAATTTGATATATATTGGCGAGAATCATGTCCTAGAAAACATATTTCAACAGCAGAAACCAGCTTGATGAAATTCATGAGTTATTTCCTATCCTAATAAAAAACGCTTCAACTTGGTGAGATAAGCACTTTTTGAACGAATGGCTATATCTTTTTAATTTGTAGCTGGATTACACTGAATTTGACATATATTATGCAGAATCATGTCCTAAAAAACATATTGCAACAGCAGAAACCAGCTTGATAAAATTCATTAGTTATTTCCACACCTAAACAAAAACGCTTCAACTCGGAGAGATAAGCACTTTTTGACCGAATGGCTTTATCTTTTGAACTTGTAGCTGGATTACGCTGAATTTGACATATATTGTGTAGAATCATGTCCTAAACAACATGTTTCAACAGCAGAAACCAGCTTAATAAAATTAATTAGTTATTTCCACTCCTAATCAAAAACGCTTCAACTCGGTGAGATAAGCACTTTTTGAACGAATGCCTATATCTTTATAATCTGTGATGGGATTACACTGAATTTGACATATATTGTGCAAAATCATGTCCTAAATAACATATTGCAGAAACCAGCCTGATGAAATTCATCAGTTATTTCCACTCCTAATCAAAAACGATTCAACTCGGTGAGATGAGCACTTTTTGAAGTAATGGACTATATCTTTTGAACTAGTAGCTGGATTACACTGAATTTGACATATATTGTGCAGAATCATGTACTAAACAACATATTTCAACAGCAAAAACCAGCTTGATGAAAATCACGAGTTATTTCCAATCCTAATCAAAAACGCTTCAACTCGGTGAGTTAAGCACTTTTTGAACGAATGGCTATATCTTTATATACTGTGATGGGATTACACTGAATTTGACATATATTGTGCAGAATCATGTCCTAAACAACATATTTCAACAGCAGAAACCAGCTTGATTAAATTCATTAGTTATTTCCACTCCTAATCAAAAACGCTTCAACTCGGTGAGATAAGCACTTTTTGAACGAATGGACTATATCTTTATAAACTGTGATGGGATTACACTGAATTTGACATATATTGTGCAGAATCATGTCCTATATAACATATTGCAACAGCAGAAACCAGCTTGATGCAATTCATGAGTTATTTCCACTCCTAATCAAAAACGCTTCAACTTGATGAGATAACCAATTTTTGAACGAATGGCTATATCTTTATAAACTGTGATGGGATTACACTGAATTTGACATTTATTGTGCAGATTCATGTCCTAAAAAACATATTTCAACAGCAGAAACCAGCTTGATGAAATTCATTAGTTATTTCCACTCCTAATCAAAAACGCTTCAACTCGGTGAGATAAGCACTTTTTGAACGAATGGCTATATCTTTTTAACTTGTAGCTGGATTACACTGAATTTGACATATATTGTGCAAAATCATGTCCTAAATAACATAATGCAGAAACCAGCCTGATGAAATTTATCAGTTATTTCCACTCCTAATCAAAAACGATTCAACTCGGTGAGTTAAGCACTTTTTGAACGAATGGCTATATCTTTATAAATTGTGATGGGATTACACTGAATTTGACATATATTGTGCAGAATAATATCCCAAAACAACATATTGCAACAGCAGAAATCAGCTTGATGAAAGTCATCAGTTATTTCCACTCCTAATCAAAAACGCTTCAACTCGGTGAGATAAGCACTTTTTGAACGAATGGCTATATCTTTTGAATTTGTTGCTGGATTACACTGAGTTTGAAATGAGTTTGTGCAGAATCATGTCCTAAACAACATATTTCAACAGCAGAAACCAGCTTGATGCAATTCATGAGTTATTTCCACTCCTAATCAAAAACGCTTCAATTCGGTGAGATAAGCACTTTTTGAACGAATGGCTATTTCTTTATAATTTGTGATGGGATTACACTGAATTTGACATATATTGTGCAGAATAATATCCCAAAACAACATATTGCAACAGCAGAAATCAGCTTGATGAAATTCATGAGTTATTTCCACTCCTAATCAAAAACGCTTCAACTCGGTGAGATAAGCACTTTTTGAACGAATGGCTATATCTTTTTAACTTGTAGCTGGATTACACTGAATTTGACATATATTGTGCAAAATCATGACCTAAATAACATAATGCAGAAACCAGCCAGATGAAATTCATCAGTTATTTCCACTCCTAATCAAAAACGCTTCAACTCGGTGAGATAAGCACTTTTTGAACGAATGGCTATATCTTTTGACCTTGTGGCTGGATTACACTGAATTTGACATAAATTGTGCAGAATCATGTACTAAACAACATATTTCAACAGCAGAATCCAGCTTGATGAAAATCACGAGTCATTTCCATTCCTAATCTAAAACGCTTTAACTTGGTGAGATAAGCACTTTTTGAACGAATGGCTATATCTTTTGAATTTGTAGCTGGATTACACTGAATTTGAAATGTATTGTGCAGAATCATGTCCTAAACAACATATTGCAACAGCAGAAACCAGCTTGATGAAATTCATTGGTTATTTCCACTCCTAATCAAAAATGCTTCAACTCGGTGAGTTAAGCACTTTTTGAACGAATGGCTATATCTTTATAAATTGTGATGGGATTACACTGAATTTGATATATATTGGCGAGAATCATGTCCTAAAAAACATATTTCAACAGCAGAAACCAGCTTGATGAAATTCATGAGTTATTTCCTATCCTAATAAAAAACGCTTCAACTTGGTGAGATAAGCACTTTTTGAACGAATGGCTATATCTTTTGAATTTGTAGCTGGATTACACTGAATTTGACATATATTATGCAGAATCATGTCCTAAAAAACATATTGCAACAGCAGAAACCAGCTTGATAAAATTCATTAGTTATTTCCACACCTAAACAAAAACGCTTCAACTCGGAGAGATAAGCACTTTTTGACCGAATGGCTTTATCTTTTGAACTTGTAGCTGGATTACGCTGAATTTGACATATATTGTGCAGAATCATGTCCTAAACAACATATTTCAACAGCAGAAACCAGCTTAATAAAATTCATTAGTTATTTCCACTCCTAATCAAAAACGCTTCAACTCGGTGAGATAAGCACTTTTTGAACGAATGGCTATATCTTTATAATCTGTGATGGGATTACACTGAATTTGACATATTTTGTGCAGAATGATATCCCAAAACAACATATTGCAACAGCAGAAACCAGCTCGATGAAATTAATTATTTATTTCCACTCCTAATCAAAAACGCTTCAACTTGTTGAGATAAGCACTTTTTGAACGAATGCTATATCTTTATAAACTGTGATGGGATTACACTGAATTTGACATATATTGTGCAAAATCATGTCCTAAATAACATATTGCAGAAACCAGCCTGATGAAATTCATCAGTTATTTCCACTCCTAATCAAAAACGATTCAACTCGGTGAGATAAGCACTTTTTGAACGAATGGACTATATCTTTTGAACTAGTAGCTGGATTACACTGAATTTGACATATATTGTGCAGAATCATGTCCTAAACAACATATTTTAACAGCAAAAACCAGCTTGATGAAAATCACGAGTTATTTCCAATCCTAATCAAAAACGCTTCAACTCGGTGAGTTAAGCACTTTTTGAACGAATGGCTATATCTTTATATACTGTGATGGGATTACACTGAATTTGACATATATTGTGCAGAATCATGTCCTAAACAACATATTTCAACAGCAGAAACCAGCTTGATGAAATTCATTAGTTATTTCCACTCCTAATCAAAAACGCTTCAACTCGGTGAGATAAGCACTTTTTGAACGAATGGACTATATCTTTATAAACTGTGATGGGATTACACTGAATTTGACATATATTGTGCAGAATCATGTCCTATATAACATATTGCAAAAGCAGAAACCAGCTTGATGCAATTCATGAGTTATTTCCACTCCTAATCAAAAACGCTTCAACTTGATGAGATAAGCAATTTTTGAACGAATGGCTATATCTTTATAAACTGTGATGGGATTACACTGAATTTGACATTTATTGTGCAGAATCATGTCCTAAAAAACATATTTCAACAGCAGAAACCAGCTTGATGAAATTCATGAGTTATTTCCAATCCTGATCAAAAACGCTTCATCTTGGTGAGATAAGCACTTTTTGAACGAATGGCTATATCTTTATAATCTGTGATGGGATTACACTGAATTTGACATATATTGTGCAGAATAATATCCCAAAACAACATATTGCAACAGCAGAAATCAGCTTGATGAAAGTCATCAGTTATTTCCACTCCTAATCAAAAACGCTTCAACTCGGTGAGATAAGCACTTTTTGAACGAATGGCTATATCTTTTGAATTTGTAGCTGGATTACACTGAGTTTGAAATGAGTTGTGCAGAATAATGTCCTAAACAACATATTGCAACAGCAGAAACCAGCTTGATGAAATTCATGAGTTATTTCCACTCCTAATCAAAAACGCTTCAACTCGGTGAGTTAAGCACTTTTTGAACGAATGGCTATATCTTTATATACTGTGATGGGATTACACTGAATTTGACATATATTGTGCAGAATCATGTCCTAAACAACATATTTCAACAGCAGAAACCAGCTTGATGCAATTCATGAGTTATTTCCACTCCTAATCAAAAACGCTTCATCTCGGTGAGATAAGCACTTTTTGAACGAATGGCTATTTCTTTATAATCTGTGATGGGATTACACTGAATTTGACATATATTGTGCAGAATAATATCCCAAAACAACATATTGCAACAGCAGATATCAGCTTGATTAAAGTCATCAGTTATTTCCACTCCTAATCAAAAACGCTTCAACTCGGTGAGATAAGCACTTTTTGAACGAATGGCTATATCTTTTGACCTTGAAGCTGGATTACACTGAATTTGACATAAATTGTGCAGAATAATATCCCAAAACAACATATTGCAACAGCAGAAATCAGCTTGATGAAAGTCATCAGTTATTTCCACTCCTAATCTAAAACGCTTTAACTTGGTGAGATAAGCACTTTTTGAACGAATGGCTATATCTTTTGAATATGTAGCTGGATTACACTGAATTTGAAATGTATTGTGCAGAATCATGTCCTAAACAACATATTGCAACAGCAGAAACCAGCTTGATGAAATTCATTGGTTATTTCCACTCCTAATCAAAAATGCTTCAACTCGGTGAGTTAAGCACTTTTTGAACGAATGGCTATATCTTTATAAATTGTGATGGGATTACACTGAATTTGATATATATTGGCGAGAATCATGTCCTAAAAAACATATCTCAACAGCAGAAACCAGCTTGATGAAATTCATTAGTTATTTCCACACCTAAACAAAAACGCTTCAACTCGGAGAGATAAGCACTTTTTGACCGAATGGCTATATCTTTTGACCTTGTAGCTGGATTACACTGAATTTGACATATATTATGCAGAATCATGTCCTAAAAAACATATTGCAACAGCAGAAACCAGCTTAATAAAATTCATTACTTATTTCCACACCTAAACAAAAACGCTTCAACTCGGAGAGATAAGCACTTTTTGACCGAATGGCTATATCTTTTGACCTTGTAGCTGGATTACACTGAATTTGACATATATTATGCAGAATCATGTCCTAAACAACATATTTCAACAGCAGAAACCAGCTTAATAAAATTCATTAGTTATTTCCACTCCTAATCAAAAACGCTTCAACTCCGTGAGATAAGCACTTTTTGAACGAATGGCTATATCTTTATAATCTGTGATGGGATTACACTGAATTTGACTAATTTTGTGCAGAATGATATCCCAAAACAACATATTGCAACAGCAGAAACCAGCTTGATGAAAGTAATTATTTATTTCCACTCCTAATCAAAAACGCTTCAACTTGTTGAGATAAGCACTTTTTGAACGAATGGCTATATCTTTATAAACTGTGATGGGATTACACTGAATTTGACATATATTGTGCAAAATCATGTCCTAAATAACATATTGCAGAAACCAGCCTGATGAAATTCATCAGTTATTTCCATTCCTAATCAAAAACGCTTCAACTCGGTGAGATAAGCACTTTTTGAACGAATGGCTATATCTTTTGAACTAGTAGCTGGATTACACTGAATTTGACATATATTGTGCAGAATCATGTACGAAACAACATATTTCAACAGCAAAAACCAGCTTGATGAAAATCACGAGTTATTTCCAATCCTAATCAAAAACGCTTCAACTCGGTGAGTTAAGCACTTTTTGAACGAATGGCTATATCTTTATATACTGTGATGGGATTACACTAAATTTGACATATATTGTGCAGAATCATGTCCTAAACAACAAATTTTAACAGCAGAAACCAGCTTGATGAAATTCATTAGTTATTTCCACTCCTAATCAAAAACGCTTCAACTCGGTGAGATAAGCACTTTTTGAACGAATGGACTATATCTTTATAAACTGTGATGGGATTACACTGAATTTGAAATATATTGTGCAGAATCATGTCCTATATAACATATTGCAACAGCAGAAACCAGCTTGATGCAATTCATGAGTTATTTCCACTCCTAATCAAAAACGCTTCAACTTGATGAGATAAGCAATTTTGTAACGAATGGCTATATCTTTATAAACTGTGATGGGATTACACTGAATTTGACATTTATTGTGCAGAATCATGTCCTAAAAAACATATTTCAACAGCAGAAACCAGCTTGATGAAATTCATGAGTTATTTCCAATCCTGATCAAAAACGCTTCATCTTGGTGAGATAAGCACTTTTTGAACGAATGGCTATATCTTTATAATCTGTGATGGGATTACACTGAATTTGACATATATTGTGCAGAATAATATCCCAAAACAACATATTGCAACAGCAGAAATCAGCTTGATGAAAGTCATCAGTTATTTCCACTCCTAATCAAAAACGCTTCAACTCGGTGAGATAAGCACTTTTTGAACGAATGGCTATATCTATTTAACTTGTAGCTGGATTACACTGAATTTGACATATATTGTGCAAAATCATGTCCTAAATAACATAATGCAGAAACCAGCCTGATGAAATTCATCAGTTATTTCCACTCCTAATCAAAAACGATTCAACTCGGTTAGATAAGCACTTTTTGAACGAATGGCTATATCTTTATAAATTGTGATGGAATTACACTGAATTTGACATATGTTGGCGAGAATCATGTCCTAAAAAACATATTTCAACAGCAGAAACCAGCTTGATGAAATTCATGAGTTATTTCCACTCCTAATCAAAAACGCTTCAACTCGGTGAGATAAGCACTTTTTGAACGAATGGCTATATCTTTATAATCTGTGATGGGATTACACTGAATTTGACATATTTTGTGCAGAATAATATCCAAAAAAACATATTGCAACAGCAGAAACCAGCTTGATGAAATTCATTATTTATTTCCACTCCTAATCAAAAACGCTTCAACTTGTTGAGATAAGCACTTTTTGAACGAATGGCTATATCTTTATAAACTGTGATGGGATTACACTGAATTTGACATATATTGTGCAAAATCATGTCCTAAATAACATATTGCAGAAACCAGCCTGATGAAATTCATCAGTTATTTCCATTCCTAATCAAAAACGCTTCAACTCGGTGAGATAAGCACTTTTTGAACGAATGGCTATATCTTTTGAATTTGTAGCTCGATTACACCGAATTTGAAATGTATTGTGCAGAATCATGTCCTAAACAACATATTGCAACAGCAGAAACCAGCTTGATGAAATTCATGAGTTATTTCCACTCCTAATCAAAAACGCTTCAACTCGGTGAGTTAAGCACTTTTTGAACGAATGGCTATATCTTTATAAATTGTGATGTGATTACACTGAATTTGACATATATTGTGCAGAATCATGTCCTAAAAAACATATTTCAACAGCAGAAACCAGGATGATGAAATTCATGAGTTATTTCCTATCCTGATCAAAAACGCTTCAATTTTGTGATATAAGCACTTTTTGACCGAAAGGCTATATCTTTTGAACTTGTCGCTGGATTACACTGAATTTGACATATATTGTGCAGAATCATGTACTAAACAACATATTGCAACAGCAGAAACCAGCTTGATGAAATTCATTATTTATTTCCACTCCTAATCAAAAACGCTTCAACTTGTTGAGATAAGCACTTTTTGAACGAATGGACTATATCTTTATGAACTGTGATGGGATTACACTGAATGTGAAATATATTATGCAGAATCATGTCCTATATAACATATTGCAACAGCAGAAACCAGCTTGATGCAATTCATCAGTTATTTCCTCTCCTAATCAAAAACGCTTCAACTTGATGAGATAAGCAATTTTTTAACGAATGGCTATATCTTTATAAACTGTGATGGGATTACACTGAATTTGACATTTATTGTGCAGAATCATGTCCTAAAAAACATATTTCAACAGCAGAAACCAGCTTGATGAAATTCATGAGTTATTTCCACTCCTAATCAAAAACGCTTCATCTTGGTGAGATAAGCACTTTTTGAACGAATGGCTATATCTTTATAATCTGTGATGGGATTACACTGAATTTGACATATATTGTGCAGAATAATATCCCAAAACAACATATTGCAACAGCAGAAATCAGCTTGATGAAAGTCATTATTTATTTCCACTCCTAATCAAAAACGCTTCAACTCGGTGAGATAAGCACTTTTTTAACGAATGGCTATATCTTTTTAACTTGTAGCTGGATTACACTGAATTTGACATATATTGTACAAAATCATGTCCTAAATAACATAATGCAGAAACCAGCCTGATGAAATTCATCAGGTATTTCCACTCCTAATCAACAACGCTTCAACTCGGTGAGATAAGCACTTTTTGAACGAATGGCTATATCTTTTGACCTTGTAGCTGGATTACACTGAATTTGAAATGTATTGTGCAGAATCATGTCCTAAACAACATATTGCAACAGCAGAAACCAGCTTAATAAAATTCATTAGTTATTTCCACTCCTAATCAAAAACGCTTCAACTCGGAGAGATAAGCACTTTTTGACCGAATGGCTATATCTTTTGACCTTGTAGCTGGATTACACTGAATTTGACATATATTATGCAGAATCATGTCCTAAACAACATATTTCAACAGCAGAAACCAGCTTAATAAAATTCATTAGTTATTTCCACTCCTAATCAAAAACGCTTCAACTCCGTGAGATAAGCACTTTTTGAACGAATGGCTATATCTTTATAATCTGTGATGGGATTACACTGAATTTGACTAATTTTGTGCAGAATGATATCCCAAAACAACATATTGCAACAGCAGAAACCAGCTTGATGAAAGTAATTATTTATTTCCACTCCTAATCAAAAACGCTTCAACTTGTTGAGATAAGCACTTTTTGAACGAATGGCTATATCTTTATAAACTGTGATGGGATTACACTGAATTTGACATATATTGTGCAAAATCATGTCCTAAATAACATATTGCAGAAACCAGCCTGATGAAATTCATCAGTTATTTCCATTCCTAATCAAAAACGCTTCAACTCGGTGAGATAAGCACTTTTTGAACGAATGGCTATATCTTTTGAACTAGTAGCTGGATTACACTGAATTTGACATATATTGTGCAGAATCATGTACGAAACAACATATTTCAACAGCAAAAACCAGCTTGATGAAAATCACGAGTTATTTCCAATCCTAATCAAAAACGCTTCAACTCGGTGAGTTAAGCACTTTTTGAACGAATGGCTATATCTTTATATACTGTGATGGGATTACACTAAATTTGACATATATTGTGCAGAATCATGTCCTAAACAACAAATTTTAACAGCAGAAACCAGCTTGATGAAATTCATTAGTTATTTCCACTCCTAATCAAAAACGCTTCAACTCGGTGAGATAAGCACTTTTTGAACGAATGGACTATATCTTTATAAACTGTGATGGGATTACACTGAATTTGAAATATATTGTGCAGAATCATGTCCTATATAACATATTGCAACAGCAGAAACCAGCTTGATGAAATTCATGAGTTATTTCCAATCCTGATCAAAAACGCTTCATCTTGGTGAGATAAGCACTTTTTGAACGAATGGCTATATCTTTATAATCTGTGATGGGATTACACTGAATTTGACATATATTGTGCAGAATAATATCCCAAAACAACATATTACAACAGCAGAAATCAGCTTGATGAAAGTCATCAGTTATTTCCACTCCTAATCAAAAACGCTTCAACTCGGTGAGATAAGCACTTTTTGAACGAATGGCTATATCTTTATAAATTGTGATGGAATTACACTGAATTTGACATATGTTGGCGAGAATCATGTCCTAAAAAACATATTTCAACAGCAGAAACCAGCTTGATGAAATTCATTATTTATTTCCACTCCTAATCAAAAACGCTTCAACTTGTTGAGATAAGCACTTTTTGAACGAATGGCTATATCTTTATAAACTGTGATGGGATTACACTGAATTTGACATATATTGTGCAAAATCATGTCCTAAATAACATATTGCAGAAACCAGCCTGATGAAATTCATCAGTTATTTCCATTCCTAATCAAAAACGCTTCAACTCGGTGAGATAAGCACTTTTTGAACGAATGGCTATATCTTTTGAATTTGTAGCTCGATTACACCGAATTTGAAATGTATTGTGCAGAATCATGTCCTAAACAACATATTGCAACAGCAGAAACCAGCTTGATGAAATTCATGAGTTATTTCCACTCCTAATCAAAAACGCTTCAACTCGGTGAGTTAAGCACTTTTTGAACGAATGGCTATATCTTTATAAATTGTGATGTGATTACACTGAATTTGACATATATTGTGCAGAATCATGTCCTAAAAAACATATTTCAACAGCAGAAACCAGGATGATGAAATTCATGAGTTATTTCCTATCCTGATCAAAAACGCTTCAATTTTGTGAGATAAGCACTTTTTGACCGAAAGGCTATATCTTTTGAACTTGTCGCTGGATTACACTGAATTTGACATATATTGTGCAGAATCATGTACTAAACAAC
This sequence comes from Fistularia commersonii, assembly GCF_037954325.1. NCBI lineage: Eukaryota > Metazoa > Chordata > Actinopteri > Syngnathiformes > Fistulariidae > Fistularia > Fistularia commersonii. The sequence goes on from NW_028233995.1 coordinate 1,034,746, forward strand.
ATATTGCAACAGCAGAAACCAGCTTGATGAAATTCATTATTTATTTCCACTCCTAATCAAAAACGCTTCAACTTGTTGAGATAAGCACTTTTTGAACGAATGGACTATATCTTTATGAACTGTGATGGGATTACACTGAATGTGAAATATATTATGCAGAATCATGTCCTATATAACATATTGCAACAGCAGAAACCAGCTTGATGCAATTCATCAGTTATTTCCTCTCCTAATCAAAAACGCTTCAACTTGATGAGATAAGCAATTTTTTAACGAATGGCTATATCTTTATAAACTGTGATGGGATTACACTGAATTTGACATTTATTGTGCAGAATCATGTCCTAAAAAACATATTTCAACAGCAGAAACCAGCTTGATGAAATTCATGAGTTATTTCCACTCCTAATCAAAAACGCTTCATCTTGGTGAGATAAGCACTTTTTGAACGAATGGCTATATCTTTATAATCTGTGATGGGATTACACTGAATTTGACATATATTGTGCAGAATAATATCCCAAAACAACATATTGCAACAGCAGAAATCAGCTTGATGAAAGTCATTATTTATTTCCACTCCTAATCAAAAACGCTTCAACTCGGTGAGATAAGCACTTTTTTAACGAATGGCTATATCTTTTTAACTTGTAGCTGGATTTCACTGAATTTGACATATATTGTACAAAATCATGTCCTAAATAACATAATGCAGAAACCAGCCTGATGAAATTCATCAGGTATTTCCACTCCTAATCAACAACGCTTCAACTCGGTGAGATAAGCACTTTTTTAACGAATGGCTATATCTTTTGACCTTGTAGCTGGATTACACTGAATTTGAAATGTATTGTGCAGAATCATGTCCTAAACAACATATTGCAACAGCATAAACCAGCTTGATGAAATTCATTAGTTATTTCCACTCCTAATCAAAAACGCTTCAACTCGGTGAGTTAAGCACTTTTTGAACGAATGGCTATATCTTTATAAATTGTGATGGAATTACACTGAATTTGACATATATTGGCGAGAATCATGTCCTAAAAAACATATTTCAACAGAAGAAACCAGCTTGATGAAATTCATGAGATATTTCCACTCCTAATCAAAAACGCTTCAACTCGGTGAGATAAGCACTTTTTGAACGAATGGCTATATCTTTATAATCTGTGATGGGATTACACTGAATTTGACATATTTTCTGCAGAATAATATCCCAAAAAAACATATTGCAACAGCAGAAACCAGCTTGATGAAATTCATTATTTATTTCCACTCCTAATCAAAAACGCTTCAACTTGTTGAGATAAGCACTTTTTGAACGAATGGCTATATCTTTATAAACTGTGATGGGATTACACTGAATTTGAAATATATTGTGCAGAATCATATCCCAAACCACGTATTGCAACAGCAGAAACCAGCTTGATGAAATTCATTATTTATTTCCACTCCTAATCAAAAACGCTTCAACTTGTTGAGATAAGCACTTTTTTAACGAATGGCTATATCTTTATAAACTGTGATGGGATTACACTGAATTTGACATATATTGTGCAAAATCATGTCCTAAATAACATATTGCAGAAACCAGCCTGATGAAATTCATTAGTTATTTCCACTCCTAATCAAAAACGATTCAACTCGGTGAGATAAGCACTTTTTGAACAAATGGCTATATCTTTATAATCTGTGATGGGATTACACTGAATTTATATATATTGTGCAGAATAATATCCCAAAACAACATATTGCAACAGCAGAAATCAGCTTGATGAAAGTCATTATTTATTTCCACTCCTAATCAAAAACGCTTCAACTCGGTGAGATAAGCACTTTTTTAACGAATGGCTATATCTTTTTAACTTGTAGCTGGATTACACTGAATTTGACATATATTGTACAAAATCATGTCCTAAATAACATAATGCAGAAACCAGCCTGATGAAATTCATCAGGTATTTCCACTCCTAATCAACAACGCTTCAACTCGGTGAGATAAGCACTTTTTGAACGAATGGCTATATCTTTTGACCTTGTAGCTGGATTACACTGAATTTGAAATGTATTGTGCAGAATCATGTCCTAAACAACATATTGCAACAGCATAAACCAGCTTGATGAAATTCATTAGTTATTTCCACTCCTAATCAAAAACGCTTCAACTCGGTGAGTTAAGCACTTTTTGAACGAATGGCTATATCTTTATAAATTGTGATGGAATTACACTGAATTTGACATATATTGGCGAGAATCATGTCCTAAAAAACATATTTCAACAGAAGAAACCAGCTTGATGAAATTCATGAGATATTTCCACTCCTAATCAAAAACGCTTGAACTCGGTGAGATAAGCACTTTTTGAACGAATGGCTATATCTTTATAATCTGTGATGGGATTACACTGAATTTGACATATTTTCTGCAGAATAATATCCCAAAAAAACATATTGCAACAGCAGAAACCAGCTTGATGAAATTCATTATTTATTTCCACTCCTAATCAAAAACGCTTCAACTTGTTGAGATAAGCACTTTTTTAACGAATGGCTATATCTTTATAAACTGTGATGGGATTACACTGAATTTGACATATATTGTGCAAAATCATGTCCTAAATAACATATTGCAGAAACCAGCCTGATGAAATTCATTAGTTATTTCCACTCCTAATCAAAAACGATTCAACTCGGTGAGATAAGCACTTTTTGAACAAATGGCTATATCTTTATAATCTGTGATGGGATTACACTGAATTTATATATATTGTGCAGAATAATATCCCAAAACAACATATTGCAACAGCAGAAATCAGCTTGATGAAAGTCATCAGTTATTTCCACTCTTAATCAAAAACGCTTCAACTCGGTGAGATAAGCACTTTTTTAACGAATGGCTATATCTTTTTAACTTGTAGCTGGATTACACTGAATTTGACATATATTGTGCAAAATCATGTCCTAAACAACATAATGCAGAAACCAGCCGGATGAAATTCATCAGTTATTTCCACTCCTAATCAAAAACGCTTCAACTCGGTGAGATAAGCACTTTTTGAACGAATGGCTATATCTTTTGACCTTGTAGCTGGAATAAACTGAATTTGACATAAATTGTGCAGAATCATGTACTAAACAACATATTTCAACAGCAGAAACCAGCTTGATGAAAATCACGAGTTATTTCTAATCCTTATCAAAAACGCTTCAACTCGGTGAGATAAGGACTTTTTGAACGATTGGCTATATCTTTTGAATTTGTAGCTGGATTACACTGAATTTGAAATGTATTGTGCAGAATCATGTCCTAAACAACATATTTCAACAGCAGAAACCAGCTTGATGAAATTCATTAGTTATTTCCACTCCTAATCAAAAACGCTTCAACTCGGTGAGATGAGCACTTTTTGAACGAATGGACTATATCTTTATACACTGTTATGGGATTACACTGAATTTGAAATATATTGTGCAGAATCATGTCCTATATAACATATTGCAACAGCAGAAACCAGCTCAATGCAATTCACGAGTTATTTCCACTCCTAATCAAAAACGCTTAAACTTCATGAGATAAGCATTTTTTGAACGAATAGCTATATCTTTATAAACTGTGATAGGATTACACTGAATTTGACATTTATTGTGCAGAATCATGTCCTAAACAACATTTTTCAACAGCAGAAACCAGCTTGATGAAATTCACTAGTTATTTCCACTCCTAATCAAAAACTCTTCAACTCGGTGAGATAAGCACTTTTTGAACGAATGGCTATATCTTTATAATCTGTGATGGGATTACACTGAATTTGACATATATTGTGCAGAATAATATCCCAAAACAACATATTGCAACAGCAGAAATCAGCTTGATGAAAGTCATCAGTTATTTCCATTCCTAATCAAAAACGCTTCAACTCGGTGAGATAAGCACTTTTTGAACGAATGGCTATATCTTTTGAATTTGTAGCTGGATTACACTGAGTTTGAAATGTGTTGTGCAGAATAATGTCCTAAACAACATATTGCAACAGCAGAAACCAGCTTGATGAAATTCATGAGTTATTTCCACTCCTAATCAAAAACGCTTCAACTCGGTGAGATAAGCACTTTTTTAACGAATGGCTATATCTTTTGAATTTGTAGCTGGATTACACTGAGTTTGAAATGTGTTGTGCAGAATAATGTCCTAAACAACATATTGCAACAGCAGAAACCAGCTTGATGAAATTCATTAGTTATTTCCACTCCTAATCAAAAACGCTTCAACTCGGTGAGATAAGCACTTTTTGAACGAATGGCTATTTCTTTATAATCTGTGATGGGATTACACTGAATTTGACATATATTGTGCAGAATAATATCCCAAAACAACATATTGCAACAGCAGAAATCAGCTTGATGAAATTCATCAGTTATTTCCACTCCTAATCAAAAACGCTTCAACTCGGTGAGATAAGCACTTTTTGAACGAATGGCTATATCTTTTTAACTTGTAGCTGGATTACACTGAATTTGACATATATTGTGCAAAATCATGTCCTAAATAACATAATGCAGAAACCAGCCTGATGAAATTCATCAGATATTTCCACTCCTAATCAAAAACGCTTCAACTCGGTGAGATAAGCACTTTTTGAACGAATGGCTATATCTTTTGACCTTGTAGCTGGATTACACTGAATTTGACATAAATTGTGCAGAATCATGTACTAAACAACATATTTCAACAGCAGAATCCAGCTTGATGAAAATCACGAGTTATTTCCATTCCTAATCTAAAACGCTTTAACTTGGTGAGATAAGCACTTTTTGAACGAATGGCTATATCTTTTGAATTTGTAGCTGGATTACACTGAATTTGAAATGTATTGTGCAGAATCATGTCCTAAACAACATATTTCAACAGCAGAAACCAGCTTGATGAAATTCATTGGTTATTTCCACTCCTAATCGAAAACGCTTCAACTCGGTGAGTTAAGCACTTTTTGAACGAATGGCTATATCTTTATAAATTGTGATGGGATTACACTGAATTTGATATATATTGGCGAGAATCATGTCCTAAAAAACATATTTCAACAACAGAAACCAGCTTGATGAAATTCATGAGTTATTTCCAATCCTAATCAAAAACGCTTCAACTGAGTGAGATAAGGACTTTTTGAACGAATGGCTATATCTTTTGAATTTGTAGCTGGATTACACTGAATTTGACATATATTGTGCAAAATCATGTCCTAAATAATATATTGCAGAAACCAGCCTAATTAAATTCATCATTTATTTCCACTCCTAATCAAAAACGCTTCAACTCGGTGAGATAAGCACTTTTTGAACGAATGGCTATATCTTTATAATCTGTGATGGGATTACACTGAATTTACATATATTGTGCAGAATAATATCCCAAAACAACATATTGCAACAGCAGAAATCAGCTTGATGAAAGTCATCAGTTATTTCCACTCCTAATCAAAAACGCTTCAACTCGGTGAGATAAGCACTTTTTGAACGAATGGCTATATCTTTTTAACTTGTAGCTGGATTACACTGAATTTGACATATATTGTGCAAAATCATGTCCTAAACAACATATTTCAACAGCAGAAACCAGCTTGATGAAATTCATTAGTTATTTCCACTCCTAATCAAAAACGCTTCAACTCGGTGAGATGAGCACTTTTTGAACGAATGGACTATATCTTTATACACTGTGATGGGATTACACTGAATTTGAAATATATTGTGCAGAATCATGTCCTATATAACATATTGCAACAGCAGAAACCCGCTTGATGCAATTCATGAGTTATTTCCACTCCTAATCAAAAACGCTTCAACTTCATGAGATAAGCAATTTTGTAACGAATAGCTATATCTTTATAAACTGTGATAGGATTACACTGAATTTGACATTTATTGTGCAGAATCATGTCCTAAACAACATTTTTCAAGAGCAGAAACCAGCTTGATGAAATTCACTAGTTATTTCCACTCCTAATCAAAAACGCTTCAACTCGGTGAGATAAGCACTTTTTGAACGAATGGCTATATCTTTATAATCTGTGATGGGATTACACTGAATTTGATATATATTGTGCAGAATAATATCCCAAAACAACATATTGCAATAGCAGAAATCAGCTTGATGAAAGTCATCAGTTATTTCCACTCCTAATCAAAAACGCTTCAACTCGGTGAGATAAGCACTTTTTGAACGAATTGCTATATCTTTTGAATTTGTAGCTGGATTACACTGAGTTTGAAATGTGTTGTGCAGAATAATGTCCTAAACAACATATTGCAACAGCAGAAACCAGCTTGATGAAATTCATGAGTTATTTCCACTCCTAATCAAAAACGCTTCAAATCGGTGAGATAAGCACTTTTTGAACGAATGGCCATATCTTTTTAACTTGTAGCTGGATTACACTGAATTTGACATATATTGTGCAAAATCATGTCCTAAATAACATAATGCAGAAACCAGCCTGATGAAATTCATCAGTTATTTCCACTCCTAATAAAAAACGCTTCAACTCGGTGAGATAAGCACTTTTTGAACGAATGGCTATATCTTTTGACCTTGTAGCTGGATTACACTGAATTTGACATAAATTGTGCAGAATCATGTACTAAACAACATATTTCAACAGCAGAATCCAGCTTGATGAAAATCACGAGTTATTTCCATTCCTAATCTAAAACGCTTTAACTTGGTGAGATAAGCACTTTTTGAACGAATGGCTATATCTTTTGACCTTGTAGCTGGATTACACTGAATTTGACATAAATTGTGCAGAATCATGTACTAAACAACATATTTCAACAGCAGAAACCAGCTTGATGAAATTCATTGGTTATTTCCACTCCTAATCAAAAACGCTTCAACTCGGTGAGTTAAGCACTTTTTGAACGAATGGCTATATCTTTATAAATTGAGATGGGATTACACTGAATTTGATATATATTGGCGAGAATCATGTCCTAAAAAACATATTTCAACAACAGAAACCAGCTTGATGAAATTCATGAGTTATTTCCTATCCTAATAAAAAATGCTTCAACTCGGTGAGATCAGCACTTTTTGAACGAATGGCTATATCTTTTGATTTTGTAGCTGGATTACACTGAATTTGACATATATTATGCAGAATCATGTCCTAAACAACATATTGCAACAGCAGAAACCAGTTGATGAAATTCATTAGTTATTTCCACTCCTAATCAAAAACGATTCAACTCGGTGAGATAAGCACTTTTTGAACGAATGGCTATATCTTTATAATCTGTGATGGGATTACACTGAATTTACATATAATTTGCAGAATAATATCCCAAAACAACATATTGCAACAGCAGAAATCAGCTTGATGAAAGTCATCAGTTATTTCCACTCCTAATCAAAAACGCTTCAACTCGGTGAGATAAGCACTTTTTGAACGAATGGCTATATCTTTTGAATTTGTAGCTGGATTACAATGAATTTGAAATGTATTGTGCAGAATAATGTCCTAAACAACATATTGCAACAGCAGAAACCAGCTTGATGAAATTCATGAGTTATTTCCACTCCTAATCAAAAACGCTTCAACTCGATGAGTTAAGCACTTTTTGAACGAATGGCTATATCTTTTTATACTGTGATGGGATTACACTGAATTTGACATATATTGTGCAGAATCATGTCCTAAACAACAAATTGCAACAGTAGAAACCAGCTTGATTAATTTCATGAGTTATTTCCACTCCTAATCAAAAACGCTTCAACTCGGTGAGATGAGCACTTTTTGAACGAATGGCTATATCTTTTGAACTTGTAGCTGGATTACACTGAATTTGACATATATTATGCAGAATCATGTCCTAAACAACATATTGCAACAGCAGAAACCAGGGTGATGAAATTCATGAGTTATTTCCACACCTAAACAAAAATGCTTCAACTCGGTGAGATAAGCACTTTTTGAACGAATGGCTATATCTTTATAAACTGTAATGGGATTACACTGAATTTGACATATATTGTGCAAAATCATGTCCTAAACAACATATTGCAACAGTAGAAACCAGCTTGATGAAATTCATGAGTTATTTCCACTCCTAATCAAAAACGCTTCAACTCGGTGAGATGAGCACTTTTTGAACGAATGGCTATATCTTTTGAACTTGTAGCTGGATTACACTGAATTTGACATATATTGTGCAAAATCATGTCCTAAATAATATATTGCAGAAACCAGCCTAATTAAATTCATCATTTATTTCCACTCCTAATCAAAAACGCTTCAACTCGGTGAGATAAGCACTTTTTGAACGAATGGCTATATCTTTTGACCTTGTAGCTGGATTACACTGAATTTGACATAAATTGTGCAGAATCATGTACTAAACAACATATTTCAACAGCAGAAACCAGCTTGATGAAATTCATTAGTTATTTCCACTCCTAATCAAAAACGCTTCAACTCGGTGAGTTAAGCACTTTTTGAACGAATGGACTATATCTTTATAAACTGTGATGGGATTACACTGAATTTGAAATATATTGTGCAGAATCATGTCCTATATAACATATTGCAACAGCAGAAACCAGCTTGATGCAATTCATGAGTTATTTCCACTCCAAATCAAAAACGCTTCAACTTCATGAGATAAGCAATTTTTTAACGAATGGCTATATCTTTATAAACTGTGATAGGATTACACTGAATTTGACATTTATTGTGCAAAATCATGTCCTAAACAACATTTTTCAACAGCAGAAACCAGCTTGATGAAATTCACTAGTTATTTCCACTCCTAATCAAAAACGCTTCAACTCGGTGAGATAAGCACTTTTTGAACGAATGGCTATATCTTTATAATCTGTGATGGGATTACACTGAATTTGACATATATTGTGCAGAATAATATCCCAAAACAACATATTGCAACAGCAGAAATCAGCTTGATGAAAGTCATCAGTTATTTCCACTCCTAATCAAAAACACTTCAACTCGGTGAGATAAGCACTTTTTGAACGAATGGCTATATCTTTTGAATTTGTAGCTGGATTACAATGAATTTGAAATTTATTGTGCAGAATAATGTTCTTAACAACATATTGCAACAGCAGAAACCAGCTTGATGAAATTCATGAGTTATTTCCACTCCTAATCAAAAACGCTTCAACTCGATGAGTTAAGCACTTTTTGAACGAATGGCTATATCTTTTTATACTGTGATGGGATTACACTGAATTTGACATATATTGTGCAGAATCATGTCCTAAACAACATATTGCAACAGTAGAAACCAGCTTGATGAAATTCATGAGTTATTTCCACTCCTAATCAAAAACGCTTCAACTCGGTGAGATGAGCACTTTTTGAACGAATGGCTTTATCTTTTGAACTTGTAGCTGGATTACACTGAATTTGACATATATTGTGCAAAATCATGTCCTAAATAATATATTGCAGAAACCAGCCTAATTAAATTCATCATTTATTTCCACTCCTAATCAAAAACGCTTCAACTCGGTGAGATAAGCACTTTTTGAACGAATGGCTATATCTTTTGACCTTGTAGCTGGATTACACTGAATTTGACATAAATTGTGCAGAATCATGTACTAAACAACATATTTCAACAGCAGAAACCAGCTTGATGAAAATCACTAGTTATTTCCAATCCTAATCAAAAACGCTTCAACTCGGTGAGATAAGCACTTTTTGAACGAATGGCTATATCTTTTGAATTTGTAGCTGGATTACACTGAATTTGAAATGTATTGTGCAGAATCATGTCCTAAACAACATATTTCAACAGCAGAAACCAGCTTGATGAAATTCATTAGTTATTTCCACTCCTAATCAAAAACGATTCAACTCGGTGAGATAAGCACTTTTTGAACGAATGGCGATATCTTTATAATCTGGGATGGGATTACACTGAATTTACATATATTGTGCAGAATAATATCCCAAAACAACATATTGCAACAGCAGAAATCAGCTTGATGAAATTCATGAGTTATTTCCACTCCTAATCAAAAACGCTTCAACTCGGTGAGATAAGCACTTTTTGAACGAATGGCTATATCTTTTTAACTTGTAGCTGGATTACACTGAATTTGACATATATTGTGCAAAATCATGTCCTAAACAACATATTTCAACAGCAGAAACCAGCTTGATGAAATTCATTAGTTATTTCCACTCCTAATCAAAAACGCTTCAACTCGGTGAGATGAGCACTTTTTGAACGAATGGACTAAATCTTTATACACTGTGATGGGATTACACTGAATTTGAAATATATTGTGCAGAATCATGTCCTATATAACATATTGCAACAGCAGAAACCCGCTTGATGCAATTCATGAGTTATTTCCACTCCTAATCAAAAACGCTTCAACTTCATGAGATAAGCAATTTTGTAACGAATAGCTATATCTTTATAAACTGTGATAGGATTACACTGAATTTGACATTTATTGTGCAGAATCATGTCCTAAACAACATTTTTCAAGAGCAGAAACCAGCTTGATGAAATTCACTAGTTATTTCCACTCCTAATCAAAAACGCTTCAACTCGGTGAGATAAGCACTTTTTGAACGAATGGCTATATCTTTATAATCTGTGATGGGATGACACTGAATTTGACATATATTGTGCAGAATAATATCCCAAAAAAACATATTGCAATAGCAGAAATCAGCTTGATGAAAGTCATCATTTTTTTCCACTCCTAATCAAAAACGCTTCAACTCGGTGAGATAAGCACTTTTTGAACGAATTGCTATATCTTTTGAATTTGTAGCTGGATTACACTGAGTTTGAAATGTGTTGTGCAGAATAATGTCCTATACAACTTATTGCAACAGCAGAAACCAGCTTGATGAAATTCATGAGTTATTTCCACTCCTAATCAAAAACGCTTCAACTCGGTGAGATAAGCACTTTTTGAACGAATGGCTATATCTTTATATACTGTGATGGGATTACACTGAATTTGACATATATTGTGCAGAATCATGTCCTAAACAACATATTTCAACAGCAGAAACCAGCTTGATGAAATTCATTAGTTATTTCCACTCCTAATCAAAAACGCTTCAACTCGGTGAGATGAGCACTTTTTGAACGAATGGACTATATCTTTATAAACTGTGATGGGATTACACTGAATTTGAAATATATTGTGCAGAATCATGTCCTATATAACATATTGCAACAGCAGAAACCAGCTTGATGCAATTCATGAGTTATTTCCACTCCTAATCAAAAACGCTTCAACTTCATGAGATAAGCAATTTTTTAACGAATGGCTATATATTTATAAACTGTGATAGGATTACACTGAATTTGACATTTATTGTGCAAAATCATGTCCTAAACAACATTTTTCAACAGCAGAAACCAGCTTGATGAAATTCACTAGTTATTTCCACTCCTAATCAAAAACGCTTCAACTCGGTGATATAAGCACTTTTTGAACGAATGGCTATATCTTTATAATCTGTGATGGGATTACACTGAATTTGACATATATTGTGCAGAATAATATCCCAAAACAACATATTGCAACAGCAGAAATCAGCTTGATGAAAGTCATCAGTTATTTCCACTCCTAATCAAAAACGCTTCAACTCGGTGAGACAAGCACTTTTTGAACGAATGGCTATATCTTTTGAATTTGTAGCTGGATTACAATGAATTTGAAATGTATTGTGCAGAATAATGTCCTAAACAACATATTGCAACAGCAGAAACCAGCTTGATGAAATTCATGAGTTATTTCCACTCCTAATCAAAAACGCTTCAACTCGATGAGTTAAGCACTTTTTGAACGAATGGCTATATCTTTTTATACTGTAATAGGATTACACTGAATTTGACATTTATTGTGCAAAATCATGTCCTAAACAACATTTTTCAACAGCAGAAACCAGCTTGATGAAATTCACTAGTTATTTCCACTCCTAATCAAAAACGCTTCAACTCGGTGAGATAAGTACTTTTGGAACGAATGGCTATATCTTTATAATCTGTGATGGGATTACACTGAATTTGACATATATTGTGCAGAATAATATCCCAAAACAACATATTGCAACAGCAGAAATCAGCTTGATGAAAGTCATCAGTTATTTCCACTCCTAATCAAAAACGCTTCAACTCGGTGAGATAAGCACTTTTTGAACGAATGGCTATATCTTTTGAATTTGTAGCTGGATTACAATGAATTTGAAATGTATTGTGCAGAATAATGTCCTAAACAACATATTGCAACAGTAGAAACCAGCTTGATGAATTTCATGAGTTATTTCCACTCCTAATCAAAAACGCTTCAACTCGGTGAGATGAGCACTTTTTGAACGAATGGCTATATCTTTTGAACTTGTAGCTGGATTACACTGAATTTGACATATATTGTGCAAATTCATGTCTTAAATAATATATTGCAGAAACCAGCCTAATTAAATTCATCATTTATTTCCACTCCTAATCAAAAACGCTTCAACTCGGTGAGATAAGCACTTTTTGAACGAATGGCTATATCTTTTTAACTTGTAGCTGGATTACACTGAATTTGACATATATTGTGCAAAATCATGTCCTAAACAACATAATGCAGAAACCAGCCGGATTAAATTCATCAGTTATTTCCACTCCTAATCAAAAACGCTTCTACTCGGTGAGATAAGCACTTTTTGAACGAATGGCTATTTCTTTATAATCTGTGATGGGATTACACTGAATTTGACATATATTGTGCAGAATAATATCCCAAAACAACATATTGCAACAGCAGAAATCAGCTTGATGAAAGTCATCAGTTATTTCCACTCCTAATCAAAAACGCTTCAACTCGGTGAGATAAGCACTTTTTGAACGAATGGCTATATCTTTTGAATTTGTAGCTGGATTACAATGAATTTGAAATGTATTGTGCAGAATAATGTCCTAAACAACATATTGCAAAAGCAGAAACCAGCTTGATGAAATTCATGAGTTATTTCCACTCCTAATCAAAAACGCTTCAACTCGATGAGTTAAGCACTTTTTGAACGAATGGCTATATCTTTTTATACTGTGATGGGATTACACTGAATTTGACATATATTGTGCAGAATCATGACCTAAACAACATATTGCAACAGTAGAAACCAGCTTGATGAATTTCATGAGTTATTTCCACTCCTAATCAAAAACGCTTCAACTCGGTGAGATGAGCACTTTTTGAACGAATGGCTATATATTTTGAACTTGTAGCTGGATTACACTGAATTTGACATATATTGTGCAAAATCATGTCCTAAATAATATATTGCAGAAACCAGCCTAATTAAATTCATCATTTATTTCCACTCCTAATCAAAAACGCTTCAACTCGGTGAGATAAGCACTTTTTGAACGAATGGCTATATCTTTTGACCTTGTAGCTGGATTAAACTGAATTTGACATAAATTGTGCAGAATCATGTCTTAAACAACATATTTCAACAGCAGAAACCAGCTTGATGAAATTCATCAGTTATTTCCACTCCTAATCAAAAACGATTCAACTCGGTGAGATAAGCACTTTTTGAATGAATGGCTATATCTTTATAATCTGTGATGGGATTACACTGAATTTACTTATATTGTGCAGAATAATATCCCAAAACAACATATTGCAACAGCAGAAATCAGCTTGATGAAAGTCATCAGTTATATCCACTCCTAATCAAAAACGCTTCAACTCGGTGAGATAAGCACTTTTTTAACGAATGGCTATATCTTTTTAACTTTTAGCTGGATTACACTGAATTTGACATATATTGTGCAAAATCATGTCCTAAACAACATAATGCAGAAACCAGCCGGATGAAATTCATCAGTTATTTCCACTCCTAATCAAAAACGCTTCAACTCTGTGAGATAAGCACTTTTTGAACGAATGGCTATATCTTTTGACCTTGTAGCTGGATTAAACTGAATTTGACATAAATTGTGCAGAATTATGTACTAAACAACATATTTCAACAGCAGAAACCAGCTTGATGAAAATCACGAGTTATTTCTAATCCTTATCAAAAACGCTTGAACTCAGTGAGATAAGCATTTTTTGAACGAATGGCTATATCTTTTGAATTTGTAGCTGGATTACACTGAATTTGAAATGTATTGTGCAGAATAATGTCCTAAACAACATATTGCAACAGCAGAAACCAGCTTGATGAAATTCATGAGTTTTTTCCACTCCTAATCAAAAACGCTTCAACTCGGTGAGTTAAGCACTTTTTGAACGAATGGCTATATCTTTATATACTGTGATGGGATTACACTGAATTTGACATATATTGTGCAGAATCATGTCCTAAACAACATATATCAACAGCAGAAACCAGCTTGATGAAATTCATGAGTTTTTTCCACTCCTAATCAAAAACGCTTCAACTCGGTGAGTTAAGCAATTTTTGAACGAATGGCTATATCTTTATAATCTGTGATGGGATTACACTGAATTTGAAATATATTGTGCAGAATCATGTCCTATATAACATATTGCAACAGCAGAAACCAGCTTGATGCAATTCATGAGTTATTTCCACTCCTAATCAAAAACGCTTCAACTTCATGAGATAAGCAATTTTTTAACGAATGGCTATATCTTTATAAACTGTGATAGGATTACACTGAATTTGACATTTATTGTGCAAAATCATGTCCTAAACAACATTTTTCAACAGCAGAAACCAGCTTGATGAAATTCACTAGTTATTTCCACTCCTAATCAAAAACGCTTCAACTCGGTGAGTTAAGCACTTTTTGAACGAATGGCTATATCTTTATAATCTGTGATGGGATTACACTGAATTTGACATATATTGTGCAGAATAATATCCCAAAACAACATATTGAAACAGCAGAAATCAGCTTGATGAAAGTCATCAGTTATTTCCACTCCTAATCAAAAACGCTTCAACTCGGTGAGATAAGCACTTTTTGAACGAATGGCTATATCTTTTGAATTTGTAGCTGGATTACAATGAATTTGAAATGTATTGTGCAGAATAATGTCCTAAACAACATATTGCAACAGTAGAAACCAGCTTGATGAATTTCATGAGTTATTTCCACTCCTAATCAAAAACGCTTCAACTCGGTGAGATGAGCACTTTTTGAACGAATGGCTATATCTTTTGAACTTGTAGCTGGATTACACTGAATTTGACATATATTGTGCAAATTCATGTCCTAAATAATATATTGCAGAAACCAGCCTAATTAAATTCATCATTTATTTCCACTCCTAATCAAAAACGCTTCAACTCGGTGAGATAAGCACTTTTTGAACGAATGGCTATATCTTTTTAACTTGTAGCTGGATTACACTGAATTTGACATATATTGTGCAAAATCATGTCCTAAACAACATAATGCAGAAACCAGCCGGATGAAATTCATCAGTTATTTCCACTCCTAATCAAAAACGCTTCAACTCGGTGAGATAAGCACTTTTTGAACGAATGGCTCTTTCTTTATAATCTGTGATGGGATTACACTGAATTTGACATATATTGTGCAGAATAATATCCCAAAACAACATATTGCAACAGCAGAAATCAGCTTGATGAAAGTCATCAGTTATTTCCACTCCTAATCAAAAACGCTTCAACTCGGTGAGATAAGCACTTTTTGAACGAATGGCTATATCTTTTGAATTTGTAGCTGGATTACAATGAATTTGAAATGTATTGTGCAGAATAATGTCCTAAACAACATATTGCAACAGTAGAAACCAGCTTGATGAATTTCATGAGTTATTTCCACTCCTAATCAAAAACGCTTCAACTCGGTGAGATGAGCACTTTTTGAACGAATGGCTATATATTTTGAACTTGTAGCTGGATTACACTGAATTTGACATATATTGTGCAAAATCATGTCCTAAATAATATATTGCAGAAACCAGCCTAATTAAATTCATCATTTATTTCCACTCCTAATCAAAAACGCTTCAACTCGGTGAGATAAGCACTTTTTGAACGAATGGCTATATCTTTTGACCTTGTAGCTGGATTAAACTGAATTTGACATAAATTGTGCAGAATCATGTCTTAAACAACATATTATAACAGCAGAAACCAGCTTGATGAAATTCATTAGTTATTTCCACTCCTAATCAAAAACGATTCAACTCGGTGAGATAAGCACTTTTTGAATGAATGGCTATATCTTTATAATCTGTGATGGGATTACACTGAATTTACTTATATTGTGCAGAATAATATCCCAAAACAACATATTGCAACAGCAGAAATCAGCTTGATGAAAGTCATCAGTTATTTCCACTCCTAATCAAAAACGCTTCAACTCGGTGAGATAAGCACTTTTTTAACGAATGGCTATATCTTTTTAACTTTTAGCTGGATTACACTGAATTTGACATATATTGTGCAAAATCATGTCCTAAACAACATAATGCAGAAACCAGCCGGATGAAATTCATCAGTTATTTCCACTCCTAATCAAAAACGCTTCAACTCTGTGAGATAAGCACTTTTTGAACGAATGGCTATATCTTTTGACCTTGTAGCTGGATTAAACTGAATTTGACATAAATTGTGCAGAATTATGTACTAAACAACATATTTCAACAGCAGAAACCAGCTTGATGAAAATCACGAGTTATTTCTAATCCTTATCAAAAACGCTTGAACTCGGTGAGATAAGCACTTTTTGAACGAATGGCTATATCTTTTGAATTTGTAGCTGGATTACACTGAATTTGAAATGTATTGTGCAGAATAATGTCCTAAACAACATATTGCAACAGCAGAAACCAGCTTGATGAAATTCATGAGTTTTTTCCACTCCTAATCAAAAACGCTTCAACTCGGTGAGTTAAGCACTTTTTGAACGAATGGCTATATCTTTATATACTCTGATGGGATTACACTGAATTTGACATATATTGTGCAGAATCATGTCCTAAACAACATATATCAACAGCAGAAACCAGCTTGATGCAATTCATGAGTTATTTCCACTCCTAATCAAAAACGCTTCAACTTCATGAGATAAGCAATTTTTTCAACGAATGGCTATATCTTTATGAACTGTGATAGGATTACACTGAATTTGACATTTATTGTGCAGAATCATGTCCTAAACAACATTTTTCAACAGCAGAAATCAGCTTGATGAAATTCACTAGTTATTTCCACTCCTAATCAAAAACGCTTCAACTCGGTGAGATAAGCACTTTTTGAACGAATGGCTATTTCTTTATAATCTGTGATGGGATTACACTGAATTTGACATATATTGTGCAGAATAATATCCCAAAACAACATATTGCAACAGCAGAAATCAGCTTGATGAAAGTCATCAGTTATTTCCACTCCTAATCAAAAAGCTTCAACTCGGTGAGATAAGCACTTTTTGAACGAATGGCTATATCTTTTGAATTTGTAGCTGGATTACAATGAATTTGAAATGTATTGTGAAGAATAATGTCCTAAACAACATATTGCAACAGCAGAAACCAGCTTGATGAAATTCATGAGTTATTTCCACTCCTAATCAAAAACGCTTCAACTCGATGAGTTAAGCACTTTTTGAACGAATGGCTATATCTTTTTATACTGTGATAGGATTACACTGAATTTGACATTTATTGTGCAAAATCATGTCCTAAACAACATTTTTCAACAGCAGAAACCAGCTTGATGAAATTCACTAGTAATTTCCACTCCTAATAAAATACGCTTCAACTCGGTGAGATAAGCACTTTTTGAACGAATGGCTATATCTTTATAATCTGTGATGGGATTACACTGAATTTGACATATATTGTGCAGAATAATATCCCAAAGAAACATATTGCAACAGCAGAAATCAGCTTGATGAAAGTCATCAGTTATTTCCACTCCTAATCAAAAACGCTTCAACTCGGTGAGATAAGCACTTTTTGAACGAATGGCTATATCTTTATAAATTGTGATGGGATTACACTGAATTTGACATATATTGTGCGAGAATCATGTCCTAAACAACATATTGCAACAGTAGAAACCAGCTTGATGAATTTCATGAGTTATTTCCACTCCTAATCAAAAACGCTTCAACTCAGTGAGATGAGCACTTTTTGAACGAATGGCTATATCTTTTGAACTTGTAGCTGGATTACACTGAATTTGACATATATTGTGCAAATTCATGTCCTAAATAATATATTGCAGAAACCAGCCTAATTAAATTCATCATTTATTTCCACTCCTAATCAAAAACGCTTCAACTCGGTGAGACAAGCACTTTTTGAACGAATGGCTATATCTTTTTAACTTGTAGCTGGATTACACTGAATTTGACATATATTGTGCAAAATCATGTCCTAAACAACATAATGCAGAAACCAGCCGGATGAAATTCATCAGTTATTTCCACTCCTAATCAAAAACGATTCAACTCGGTGAGATAAGCACTTTTTGAATGAATGGCTATATCTTTATAATCTGTGATGGGATTACACTGAATTTACTTATATTGTGCAGAATAATATCCCAAAACAACATATTGCAACAGCAGAAATCAGCTTGATGAAAGTCATCAGTTATTTCCACTCCTAATCAAAAACGCTTCAACTCGGTGAGATAAGCACTTTTTTAACGAATGGCTATATCTTTTTAACTTTTAGCTGGATTACACTGAATTTGACATATATTGTGCAAAATCAAGTCCTAAACAACATAATGCAGAAACCAGCCGGATGAAATTCATCAGTTATTTCCACTCCTAATCAAAAACGCTTCAACTCTGTGAGATAAGCACTTTTTGAACGAATGGCTATATCTTTTGACCTTGTAGCTGGATTAAACTGAATTTGACATAAATTGTGCAGAATTATGTACTAAACAACATATTTCAACAGCAGAAACCAGCTTGATGAAAATCACGAGTTATTTCTAATCCTTATCAAAAACGCTTGAACTCGGTGAGATAAGCACTTTTTGAACGAATGGCTATATCTTTTGAATTTGTAGCTGGATTACACTGAATTTGAAATGTATTGTGCAGAATAATGTCCTAAACAACATATTGCAACAGCAGAAACAAGATTGATGAAATTCATGAGTTTTTTCCACTCCTAATCAAAAACGCTTCAACTCGGTGAGTTAAGCACTTTTTGAACGAATGGCTTTATCTTTATATACTGTGATGGGATTACACTGAATTTGAAATATATTGTGCAGAATCATGTCCTAAACAACATATATCAACAGCAGAAACCAGCTTGATGCAATTCATGAGTTATTTCCACTCCTAATCAAAAACGCTTCAACTTCATGAGATAAGCAATTTTTTTAACGAATGGCTATATCTTTATGAACTGTGATAGGATTACACTGAATTTGACATTTATTGTGCAGAATCATGTCCTAAACAACATTTTTCAACAGCAGAAATCAGCTTGATGAAATTCACTAGTTATTTCCACTCCTAATCAAAAACGCTTCAACTCGGTGAGATAAGCACTTTTTGAACGAATGGCTATATCTTTTTAACTTGTAGCTGGATTAGAATGAATTTGACATATATTGTGCAAAATCATGTCCTAAATAACATAATGCAGAAACCAGCCTGATGAAATTCATCAGTTATTTCCACTCCTAATCAAAAACGCTTCAACTCGGTGAGATAAGCACTTTTTGAACGAATGGCTATATCTTTTGACCTTGTAGCTGGATTAAACTGAATTTGACATAAATTGTGCAGAATTATGTACTAAACAACATATTTCAACAGCAGAAACCAGCTTGATGAAAATCACGAGTTATTTCTAATCCTTATCAAAAACGCTTCAACTCGGTGAGATTAGGACTTTTTGAACGAATGGCTATATCTTTTGAATTTGTAGCTGGATTACACTGAATTTTAAATGTATTGTGCAGAATAATGTCCTAAACAACATATTGCAACAGCAGAAACAAGCTTGATGCAATTCATGAGTTATTTCCACTCCTAATCAAAAACGCTTCAACTTCATGAGATAAGCAATTTTTTTAACGAATGGCTATATCTTTATAAACTGTGATAGGATTACACTGAATTTGACATATATTGTGCAGAATCATGTCCTAAACAACATTTTTCAATAGCAGAAACCAGCTTGATGAAATTCACTAGTTATTTCCACTCCTAATCAAAAACGCTTCAACTCGGTGAGATAAGCACTTTTTGAACGAATGGCTATATCTTTATAATCTGTGATGGGATTACACTGAATTTGACATATATTGTGCAGAATAATATTCCAAAACAACATATTGCAACAGCAGAAATCAGCTTGATGAAAGTCATCAGTTATTTCCACTCCTAATCAAAAACGCT
This sequence comes from Fistularia commersonii, assembly GCF_037954325.1. NCBI lineage: Eukaryota > Metazoa > Chordata > Actinopteri > Syngnathiformes > Fistulariidae > Fistularia > Fistularia commersonii. Next base: position 1,055,121 of record NW_028233995.1, read on the forward strand.
TCAACTCGGTGAGATAAGCACTTTTTGAACGAATGGCTTTATCTTTTTAACTTGTAGCTGGATTACACTGAATTTGACATATATTGTGCAAAATCATGTCCTAAATAACATAATGCAGAAACCAGCCTGATGAAATTCATCAGTTATTTCCACTCCTAATCAAAAACGCTTCAAATCGGTGAGATAAGCACTTTTTGAACGAATGGCTATATCTTTTGACCTTGTAGCTGGATTACACTGAATTTGACATAAATTGTGCAGAATCATGTACTAAACAACATATTTCAACAGCAGAATCCAGCTTGATGAAAATCACGAGTTATTTCCATTCCTAATCTAAAACGCTTTAACTTGGTGAGATAAGCACTTTTTGAACGAATGGCTATATCTTTTGAATTTGTAGCTGTATTACACTGAATTTGAAATGTATTGTGCAGAATCATGTCCTAAACAACATATTGCAACAGCAGAAACCAGCTTGATGAAATTCATTGGTTATTTCCACTCCTAATCAAAAACGCTTCAACTCGGTGAGTTAAGCACTTTTTGAACGAATGGCTATATCTTTATAAATTGTGATGGGATTACACTGAATTTGACATATATTGGCGAGAATCATGTCCTAAAAAACATATTTCAATAGCAGAAACCAGCTTGATGAAATTCATGAGTTATTTCCTATCCTAATAAAAAACGCTTCAATTCGGTGAGATAAGCACTTTTTGAACGAATGGCTATATCTTTTGAATTTGTAGCTGGATTACACTGAATTTGACATATATTATGCAGAATCATGTCCTAAACAACATATTGCAACAGCAGAAACCAGCGTGATGAAATTCATGAGTTATTTCCACACCTAAACAAAAACGCTTCAACTCGGAGAGATAAGCACTTTTTGAACGAATGGCTATATCTTTATAAACTGTAATGGGATTACACTGAATTTGACATATATTGTGCGAGAATCATGTCCTAAAAAACATATTGCAACAGTATAAACCAGCTTGATGAATTTCATGAGTTATTTCCATTCCTAATCAAAAACGCTTCAACTCGGTGAGATGAGCACTTTTTGAACGAATGGCTATATGTTTTGAACTTGTAGCTGGATTACACTGAATTTGACATATATTGTGCAAAATCATGTCCTAAATAATATATTGCAGAAACCAGCCTAATTAAATTCATCATTTATTTCCACTCCTAATCAAAAACGCTTCAACTCGGTGAGATAAGCACTTTTTGAACAAATGGCTGTATCTTTTGACCTTGTAGCTGGATTACACTGAATTTGACATAAATTGTGCAGAATCATGTACTAAACAACATATTTCAACAGCAGAAACCAGCTTGATGAAAATCACGAGTTATTTCTAATCCTTATCAAAAACGCTTGAACTCGGTGAGATAAGCACTTTTTGAACGAATGGCTATATATTTTGAATTTGTAGCTGGATTACACTGAATTTGAAATGTATTGTGCAGAATAATGTCCTAAACAACATATTGCAACAGCAGAAACAAGATTGATGAAATTCATGAGTTTTTTCCACTCCTAATCAAAAACGCTTCAACTCGGTGAGTTAAGCACTTTTTGAACGAATGGCTATATCTTTATATACTGTGATGGGATTACACTGAATTTGACATATATTGTGCAGAATCATGTCCTAAACAACATATTTCAACAGCAGAAACCAGCTTGATGCAATTCATGAGTTATTTCCACTCCTAATCAAAAACGCTTCAACTTCATGAGATAAGCAATTTTTTTAACGAATGGCTATATCTTTATGAACTGTGATAGGATTACACTGAATTTTACATTTATTGTGCAGAATCATGTCCTAAACAACATTTTTCAACAGGAGAAACCAGCTTGATGAAATTCAATAGTTATTTCCACTCCTAATCAAAAACGCTTCAACTCGGTGAGATAAGCACTTTTTGAACGAATGGCTATATCTTTATAATCTGTGATGGGATTACACTGAATTTGACATATATTGTGCAGAATAATATCCCAAAACAACATATTGCAACAGCAGAAACCAGCTTGATGAAATTCATGAGTTATTTCCTATCCTAATAAAAAACGCTTCAATTCGGTGAGATAAGCACTTTTTGAACGAATGGCTATATCTTTTGAATTTGTAGCTGGATTACAATGAATTTGAAATGTATTGTGCAGAATAATGTCCTAAACAACATATTGCAACAGTAGAAACCAGCTTGATGAATTTCATGAGTTATTTCCACTCCTAATCAAAAACGCTTCAACTCGGTGAGATGAGCACTTTTTGAACGAATGGCTATATATTTTGAACTTGTAGCTGGATTACACTGAATTTGACATATATTGTGCAAAATCATGTCCTAAATAATATATTGCAGAAACCAGCCTAATTAAATTCATCATTTATTTCCACTCCTAATCAAAAACGCTTCAACTCGGTGAGATAAGCACTTTTTGAACGAATGGCTATATCTTTTGACCTTGTAGCTGGATTAAACTGAATTTGACATAAATTGTGCAGAATCATGTCTTAAACAACATATTTCAACAGCAGAAACCAGCTTGATGAAATTCATTAGTTATTTCCACTCCTAATCAAAAACGATTCAACTCGGTGAGATAAGCACTTTTTGAATGAATGGCTATATCTTTATAATCTGTGATGGGATTACACTGAATTTACTTATATTGTGCAGAATAATATCCCAAAACAACTTATTGCAACAGCAGAAATCAGCTTGATGAAAGTCATCAGTTATTTCCACTCCTAATCAAAAACGCTTCAACTCGGTGAGATAAGCACTTTTTTAACGAATGGCTATATTTTTTTAACTTTTAGCTGGATTACACTGAATTTGACATATATTGTGCAAAATCATGTCCTAAACAACATAATGCAGAAACCAGCCGGATGAAATTCATCAGTTATTTCCACTCCTAATCAAAAACGCTTCAACTCTGTGAGATAAGCACTTTTTGAACGAATGGCTATTTCTTTTGACCTTGTAGCTGGATTAAACTGAATTTGACATAAATTGTGCAGAATTATGTACTAAACAACATATTTCAACAGCAGAAACCAGCTTGATGAAAATCACGAGTTATTTCTAATCCTTATCAAAAACGCTTGAACTCGGTGAGATAAGCACTTTTTGAACGAATGGCTATATCTTTTGAATTTGTAGCTGGATTACACTGAATTTGAAATGTATTGTGCAGAATCATGTCCTAAACAACATATATCAACAGCAGAAACCAGCTTGATGCAATTCATGAGTTATTTCCACTCCTAATCAAAAACGCTTCAACTTCATGAGATAAGCAATTTTTTGAACGAATGGCTATATCTTTATGAACTGTGATAGGATTACACTGAATTTGACATTTATTGTGCAGAATCATGTCCTAAACAACATTTTTCAACAGCAGAAATCAGCTTGATGAAATTCACTAGTTATTTCCACTCCTAATCAAAAACGCTTCAACTCGGTGAGATAAGCACTTTTTGAACGAATGGCTATTTCTTTATAATCTGTGATGGGATTACACTGAATTTGACATATATTGTGCAGAATAATATCCCAAAACAACATATTGCAACAGCAGAAATCAGCTTGATGAAAGTCATCAGTTATTTCCACTCCTAATCAAAAACGCTTCAACTCGGTGAGATAAGCACTTTTTGAACGAATGGCTATATCTTTTGAATTTGTAGCTGGATTACAATGAATTTGAAATGTATTGTGCAGAATAATGTCCTAAACAACATATTGCAACAGCAGAAACCAGCTTGATGAAATTCATGAGTTATTTCCACTCCTAATCAAAAACGCTTCAACTCGATGAGTTAAGCACTTTTTGAACGAATGGCTATATCTTTTTATACTGTGATAGGATTACACTGAATTTGACATTTATTGTGCAAAATCATGTCCTAAACAAAATTTTTCAACAGCAGAAACCAGCTTGATGAAATTCACTAGTAATTTCCACTCCTAATAAAATACGCTTCAACTCGGTGAGATAAGCACTTTTTGAACGAATGGCTATATCTTTATAATCTGTGATGGGATTACACTGAATTTGACATATATTGTGCAGAATAATATCCCAAAAAAACATATTGCAACAGCAGAAATCAGCTTGATGAAAGTCATCAGTTATTTCCACTCCTAATCAAAAACGCTTCAACTCGGTGAGATAAGCACTTTTTGAACGAATGGCTATATCTTTATAAATTGTGATGGGATTACACTGAATTTGACATATATTGTGCGAGAATCATGTCCTAAACAACATATTGCAACAGTAGAAACCAGCTTGATGAATTTCATGAGTTATTTCCACTCCTAATCAAAAACGCTTCCACTCAGTGAGATGAGCACTTTTTGAACGAATGGCTATATCTTTTGAACTTGTAGCTGGATTACACTGAATTTGACATATATTGTGCAAATTCATGTCCTAAATAATATATTGCAGAAACCAGCCTAATTAAATTCATCATTTATTTCCACTCCTAATCAAAAACGCTTCAACTCGGTGAGATAAGCACTTTTTGAACGAATGGCTATATCTTTTTAACTTGTAGCTGGATTACACTGAATTTGACATATATTGTGCAAAATCATGTCCTAAACAACATAATGCAGAAACCAGCCGGATGAAATTCATCAGTTATTTCCACTCCTAATCAAAAACGCTTCAACTCGGTGAGATAAGCACTTTTTGAACGAATGGCTATTTCTTTATAATCTGTGATGGGATTACACTGAATTTGACATATATTGTGCAGAATAATATCCCAAAACAACATATTGCAACAGCAGAAATCAGCTTGATGAAAGTCATCAGTTATTTCCACTCCTAATCAAAAACGCTTCAACTCGGTGAGATAAGCACTTTTTGAACGAATGGCTATATCTTTTGAATTTGTAGCTGGATTACAATGAATTTGAAATGTATTGTGCAGAATAATGTCCTAAACAACATATTGCAAAAGCAGAAACCAGCTTGATGAAATTCATGAGTTATTTCCACTCCTAATCAAAAACGCTTCAACTCGATGAGTTAAGCACTTTTTGAACGAATGGCTATATCTTTTTATACTGTGATGGGATTACACTGAATTTGACATATACTGTGCAGAATCATGACCTAAACAACATATTGCAACAGTAGAAACCAGCTTGATGAATTTCATGAGTTATTTCCACTCCTAATCAAAAACGCTTCAACTCGGTGAGATGAGCACTTTTTGAACGAATGGCTATATATTTTGAACTTGTAGCTGGATTACACTGAATTTGACATATATTGTGCAAAATCATGTCCTAAATAATATATTGCAGAAACCAGCCTAATTAAATTCATCATTTATTTCCACTCCTAATCAAAAACGCTTCAACTCGGTGAGATAAGCACTTTTTGAATGAATGGCTATATCTTTTGACCTTGTAGCTGGATTAAACTGAATTTGACATAAATTGTGCAGAATCATGTCTTAAACAACATATTTCAACAGCAGAAACCAGCTTGATGAAATTCATTAGTTATTTCCACTCCTAATCAAAAACGATTCAACTCGGTGAGATAAGCACTTTTTGAATGAATGGCTATATCTTTATAATCTGTGATGGGATTACACTGAATTTACTTATATTGTGCAGAATAATATCCCAAAACAACATATTGCAACAGCAGAAATCAGCTTGATGAAAGTCATCAGTTATTTCCACTCCTAATCAAAAACGCTTCAACTCGGTGAGATAAGCACTTTTTTAACGAATGGCTATATCTTTTTAACTTTTAGCTGGATTACACTGAAATTGACATATATTGTGCAAAATCATGTCCTAAACAACATAATGCAGAAACCAGCCGGATGAAATTCATCAGTTATTTCCACTCCTAATCAAAAACGCTTCAACTCTGTGAGATAAGCACTTTTTGAACGAATGGCTATATCTTTTGACCTTGTAGCTGGATTAAACTGAATTTGACATAAATTGTGCAGAATTATGTACTAAACAACATATTTCAACAGCAGAAACCAGCTTGATGAAAATCACGAGTTATTTCTAATCCTTATCAAAAACGCTTGAACTCGGTGAGATAAGCACTTTTTGAACGAATGGCTATATCTTTTGAATTTGTAGCTGGATTACACTGAATTTGAAATGTATTGTGCAGAATAATGTCCTAAACAACATATTGCAACAGCAGAAACAAGATTGATGAAATTCATGAGTTTTTTCCACTCCTAATCAAAAACGCTTCAACTCGGTGAGTTAAGCACTTTTTGAACGAATGGCTATATCTTTATATACTGTGATGGGATTACACTGAATTTGAAATATATTGTGCAGAATCATGTCCTAAACAACATATATCAACAGCAGAAACCAGCTTGATGCAATTCATGAGTTATTTCCACTCCTAATCAAAAACGCTTCAACTTCATGAGATAAGCAATTTTTTTAACGAATGGCTATATCTTTATGAACTGTGATAGGATTACACTGAATTTGACATTTATTGTGCAGAATCATGTCCTAAACAACATTTTTCAACAGCAGAAATCAGCTTGATGAAATTCACTAGTTATTTCCACTCCTAATCAAAAACGCTTCAACTCGGTGAGATAAGCACTTTTTGTACGAATGGCTATATCTTTATAATCTGTGATGGGATTACACTGAATTTGACATATATTGTGCAGAATAATATCCCAAAACAATATATTGCAACAGCAGAAATCAGCTTGATGAAAGTCATCAGTTATTTCCACTCCTAATCAAAAACGCTTCAACTCGGTGAGATAAGCACTTTTTGAACGAATGGCTATATCTTTTTAACTTGTAGCTGGATTAGAATGAATTTGACATATATTGTGCAAAATCATGTCCTAAATAACATAATGCAGAAACCAGCCTGATGAAATTCATCAGTTATTTCCACTCCTAATCAAAAACGCTTCAACTCGGTGAGATAAGCACTTTTTGAACGAATGGCTATATCTTTTGACCTTGTAGCTGGATTAAACTGAATTTGACATAAATTGTGCAGAATTATGTACTAAACAACATATTTCAACAGCCGAAACCAGCTTGATGAAAATCACGAGTTATTTCTAATCCTTATCAAAAACGCTTCAACTCGGTGAGATTAGGACTTTTTGAACGAATGGCTATATCTTTTGAATTTGTAGCTGGATTACACTGAATTTTAAATGTATTGTGCAGAATAATGTCCTAAACAACATATTGCAACAGCAGAAACAAGCTTGATGCAATTCATGAGTTATTTCCACTCCTAATCAAAAACGCTTCAACTTCATGAGATAAGCAATTTTTTTAACGAATGGCTATATCTTTATAAACTGTGATAGGATTACACTGAATTTGACATATATTGTGCAGAATCATGTCCTAAACAACATTTTTCAATAGCAGAAACCAGCTTGATGAAATTCACTAGTTATTTCCACTCCTAATCAAAAACGCTTCAACTCGGTGAGATAAGCACTTTTTGAACGAATGGCTATATCTTTATAATCTGTGATGGGATTACACTGAATTTGACATATATTGTGCAGAATAATATTCCAAAACAACATATTGCAACAGCAGAAATCAGCTTGATGAAAGTCATCAGTTATTTCCACTCCTAATCAAAAACGCTTCAACTCGGTGAGATAAGCACTTTTTGAACGAATGGCTTTATCTTTTTAACTTGTAGCTGGATTACACTGAATTTGACATATATTGTGCAAAATCATGTCCTAAATAACATAATGCAGAAACCAGCCTGATGAAATTCATCAGTTATTTCCACTCCTAATCAAAAACGCTTCAAATCGGTGAGATAAGCACTTTTTGAACGAATGGCTATATCTTTTGACCTTGTAGCTGGATTACACTGAATTTGACATAAATTGTGCAGAATCATGTACTAAACAACATATTTCAACAGCAGAATCCAGCTTGATGAAAATCACGAGTTATTTCCATTCCTAATCTAAAACGCTTTAACTTGGTGAGATAAGCACTTTTTGAACGAATGGCTATATCTTTTGAATTTGAAGCTGTATTACACTGAATTTGAAATGTATTGTGCAGAATCATGTCCTAAACAACATATTGCAACAGCAGAAACCAGCTTGATGAAATTCATTGGTTATTTCCACTCCTAATCAAAAACGCTTCAACTCGGTGAGTTAAGCACTTTTTGAACGAATGGCTATATCTTTATAAATTGTGATGGGATTACACTGAATTTGACATATATTGGCGAGAATCATGTCCTAAAAAACATATTTCAATAGCAGAAACCAGCTTGATGAAATTCATGAGTTATTTCCTATCCTAATAAAAAACGCTTCAATTCGGTGAGATAAGCACTTTTTGAACGAATGGCTATATCTTTTGAATTTGTAGCTGGATTACACTGAATTTGACATATATTATGCAGAATCATGTCCTAAACAACATATTGCAACAGCAGAAACCAGCGTGATGAAATTCATGAGTTATTTCCACACCTAAACAAAAACGCTTCAACTCGGAGAGATAAGCACTTTTTGAACGAATGGCTATATCTTTATAAACTGTAATGGGATTACACTGAATTTGACATATATTGTGCGAGAATCATGTCCTAAAAAACATATTGCAACAGTATAAACCAGCTTGATGAATTTCATGAGTTATTTCCATTCCTAATCAAAAACGCTTCAACTCGGTGAGATGAGCACTTTTTGAACGAATGGCTATATGTTTTGAACTTGTAGCTGGATTACACTGAATTTGACATATATTGTGCAAAATCATGTCCTAAATAATATATTGCAGAAACCAGCCTAATTAAATTCATCATTTATTTCCACTCCTAATCAAAAACGCTTCAACTCGGTGAGATAAGCACTTTTTGAACAAATGGCTGTATCTTTTGACCTTGTAGCTGGATTACACTGAATTTGACATAAATTGTGCAGAATCATGTACTAAACAACATATTTCAACAGCAGAAACCAGCTTGATGAAAATCACGAGTTATTTCTAATCCTTATCAAAAACGCTTGAACTCGGTGAGATAAGCACTTTTTGAACGAATGGCTATATATTTTGAATTTGTAGCTGGATTACACTGAATTTGAAATGTATTGTGCAGAATAATGTCCTAAACAACATATTGCAACAGCAGAAACAAGATTGATGAAATTCATGAGTTATTTCCACTCCTAATCAAAAACGCTTCAACTCGGTGAGTTAAGCACTTTTTGAACGAATGGCTATATCTTTATATACTGTGATGGGATTACACTGAATTTGACATATATTGTGCAGAATCATGTCCTAAACAACATATTTCAACAGCAGAAACCAGCTTGATGCAATTCATGAGTTATTTCCACTCCTAATCAAAAACGCTTCAACTTCATGAGATAAGCAATTTTTTTAACGAATGGCTATATCTTTATGAACTGTGATAGGATTACACTGAATTTTACATTTATTGTGCAGAATCATGTCCTAAACAACATTTTTCAACAGGAGAAACCAGCTTGATGAAATTCAATAGTTATTTCCACTCCTAATCAAAAACGCTTCAACTCGGTGAGATAAGCACTTTTTGAACGAATGGCTATATCTTTATAATCTGTGATGGGATTACACTGAATTTGACATATATTGTGCAGAATAATATCCCAAAACAACATATTGCAACAGCAGAAACCAGCTTGATGAAATTCATGAGTTATTTCCTATCCTAATAAAAAACGCTTCAATTCGGTGAGATAAGCACTTTTTGAACGAAAGGCTATATCTTTTGAATTTGTAGCTGGATTACACTGAATTTGACATATATTATGCAGAATCATGTCCTAAACAACATATTGCAACAGCAGAAACCAGCGTGATGAAATTCATGAGTTATTTCCACACCTAAACAAAAACGCTTCAACTCGGAGAGATAAGCACTTTTTGAACGAATGGCTATATCTTTATAAATTGTGATGGGATTACACTGAATTTGACATATATTGTGCGAGAATCATGTCCTAAACAACATATTGCAACAGTAGAAACCAGCTTGATGAATTTCATGAGTTATTTCCATTCCTAATCAAAAACGCTTCAACTCGGTGAGATGAGCACTTTTTGAACGAATGGCTATATGTTTTGAACTTGTAGCTGGATTACACTGAATTTGACATATATTGTGCAAAATCATGTCCTAAATAATATATTGCAGAAACCAGCCTAAATAAATTCATCATTTATTTCCACTCCTAATCAAAAACGCTTCAACTCGGTGAGATAAGCACTTTTTGAACGAATGGCTATATCTTTTGAATTTGTAGCTAAATCACACTGAATTTGAAATGTATTGTGCAGAATAATGTCCTAAACAACATATTGCAACAGCAGAAACAAGATTGATGAAATTCATGAGTTATTTCCACTCCTAATCAAAAACGCTTCAACTCGGTGAGTTAAGCACTTTTTGAACGAATGGCTATATCTTTATATATTGTGATGGGATTACACTGAATTTGACATATATTGTGCAGAATCATGTCCTAAACAACATATTGCAACAGCAGAAAGCAGCTTGATGAAATTCATTGGTTATTTCCACTCCTAATCAAAAACGCTTCAACTCGGTGAGTTAAGCACTTTTTGAACGAATGGCTATATCTTTATAAATTGTGATGGGATTACACTGAATTTGACATATATTGGCGAGAATCATTTCCTAAAAAACATATTTCAACAGCAGAAACCAGCTTGATGAAATCAATGAGTTATTTCCTATCCTAATAAAAAACGCTTCAACTCGGTGAGATAAGCACTTTTTGAACGAATGGCTATATCTTTTGAATTTGTAGCTGGATTACACTGAATTTGACATATATCATGCAGAATCATGTCCTACAAAACATATTGCAACAGCAGAAACCAGCGTGATGAAATTCATGAGTTATTTCCACACCTAAACAAAAACGCTTCAACTCGGAGAGATAAGCACTTTTTGAACGAATGGCTATATCTTTATAAACTGTAATGGGATTACACTGAATTTGACATATATTGTGCAGAATCATGTCCTAAACAACATATTGCAACAGCAGAAAAAAACTTGATGAAATTCATGAGTTATTTCCACTCCTAATCAAAAACGCTTCAACTCATTGAGATAAGCACTTTTTGACCGAATGGCTTTATCTTTTGAACTTGTAGCTGGATTACGCTGAATTTGACATATATTGTGCAGAATCATGTCCTAAACAACATATTTCAACAGCAGAAACTAGCTTGATAAAATTCATTAGTTATTTCCACTCCTAATAAAATACGCTTCAACTCGGTGAGATAAGCACTTTTTGAACGAATGGCTATATCTTTATAATCTGTGATGGGATTACACTGAATTTGACATATATTGTGCTGAATAATATTCCAAAACAACATATTGCAACAGCAGAAACCAGCTTGATGAAATTCATTATTTATTTCCACTCCTAATCAAAAACGCTTCAACTTTTTGAGATAAGCACTTTTTGAACGAATGGCTATATCTTTATAAACTGTAATGGGATTACACTGAATTTGACATATATTGTGCGAGAATCATGTCCTAAAAAACATATTGCAACAGTATAAACCAGCTTGATGAATTTCATGAGTTATTTCCATTCCTAATCAAAAACGCTTCAACTCGGTGAGATGAGCACTTTTTGAACGAATGGCTATATGTTTTGAACTTGTAGCTGGATTACACTGAATTTGACATATATTGTGCTGAATAATATTCCAAAACAACATATTGCAACAGCAGAAACCAGCTTGATGAAATTCATTATTTATTTCCACTCCTAATCAAAAACGCTTCAACTTTTTGAGATAAGCACTTTTTGAACGAATGGCTATATCTTTATAATCTGTGATGGGATTACACTGAATTTGACATATTTTCTGCAGAATAATATCCCAAAAAAACATATTGCAACAGCAGAAACCAGCTTGATGAAATTCATTATTTATTTCCACTCCTAATCAAAAACGCTTCAACTTGTTGAGATAAGCACTTTTTGAACGAATGGCTATATCTTTATAAAATGTGATGGGATTACACTGAATTTGACATATATTGTGCAAAATCATGTCCTAAATAACATATTGCAGAAACCAGCTTGATGAAATTCATCAGTTATTTCCACTCCTAATCAAAAACGCTTCAACTCGGTGAGATAAGCACTTTTTGAACGAATGGCTATATCTTTTGAAGTAGTAGCTGGATTACACTGAATTTGACATATATTGTGCTGAATCATGTACTAAACAACATATTTCAACAGCAGAAACCAGCTTGATGAAAATCACGAGTTATTTCCAATCCTAAACAAAAACGCTTCAACTCGGTGAGATAAGGACTTTTTGAACGAATGGCTATATCTTTTGAATTTGTAGCTGGATTACACTGAATTTGAAATATATTGTGCAGAATCATGTCCTTAACAACATATTGCAACAGCAGAAACCAGATTGATGAAATTCATGAGTTATTTCCACTCCTAATCAAAAACGCTTCAATTTTTTGAGATGAGCACTTTTTGACCGAAAGGCTATATCTTTTGAACTTGTCGCTGGATTACACTGAATTTGACATATATTGTGCAGAATCATGTACTAAACAACATATTTCAACAGCAGAAACCAGCTTGATGAAAATCACGAGTTATTTCCAATCCTAATCAAGAACGCTTCAACTCGGTGAGATAAGCACTTTTTGACCGAAAGGCTATATCTTTTGAACTTGTCGCTGGATTACACTGAATTTGACATGTATTGTGCAGAATCATATCCTAAACAAAATATTGCAACAGCAGAAACCAGCTTGATTAAATGCATTAGTTATTTCCACTCCTAATCAAAAACGCTTCAACTCGGTCAGATAAGCACTTTTTGAACGAATGGCTATATCTTTTTAACTTGTTGCTGGATTACACTGAATTTGACATATATTGTGCAGAATCATGTCCTAAATAACATATTGCAATAGCAGAAACCAGCCTGATGAAATTCATCAGTTATTTCCACTCCTAATCAAAAACGCTTCAACTCGGTGAGATAAGCACTTTTTGAACGAATAGCTTTATCTTTATAAATTGTGATGGGATTACACTGAATATGACATATATTGTGCAGAATCATGTCCTAAACAACATATTGCAACAGCAGAAACCAGTTTGATGAAATTCATGAGTTATTTCCACTCCTAATCAAAAACGCTACAACTCGGTGAGTTAAGCACTTTTTGAACGAATGGCTATATCATTATAAATTGTGATGGGATTACACTGAATTTGCCATATATTGTGCAGAATCATGTCCTAAACAACATATTGCAACAGCATAAACCAGCTTGATGAAATTCATCAGTTATTTTCACTCCTAATCAAAAACACTTCAACTCATTGAGATAAGCACTTTTTGACCGAATGGCTATATCTTTTGAACTTGTAGCTGGATTACACTGAATTTGCCATATATTGTGCAGAATCATGTCCTAAACAACATATTGCAACAGCAGAGACCAGCTTGATGAAATACATGAGTTATTTCCACACCTAAACAAAAACATTTCAACTCGGAGAGATAAGCACTTTTTGAACGAATGGCTATATCTTTATAAACTGTAATGGGATTACATTAAATTTGCCATATATTGTGCAGAATCATGTCCTAAACAACATATTGCAACAGCAGAAACCAGCTTGATGAAATTCATTAGTTATTTCCACTCCTAATCTAAAACGCTTCAACTCGTTGAGATAAGCACTTTTTGAACGAATGGCTATATCTTTATAAACTGTGATGCGATTACACTGAATTTGACATATATTGTGCAAAATCATGTCCTAAATAACATAATGCAGAAACCAGCCTGATGAAATTCATCAGTTATTTCCACTCCTAATCAAAAACGCTTCAACTCGGTGAGATAAGCACTTTTTGAACGAATGGCTGTATCTTTTGACCTTGTAGCTGGATTACACTGAATTTGACATAAATTGTGCAGAATCATGTACTAAACAACATATTTCAACAGCAGAATCCAGCTTGATCTGATGAGCGTCGGCATTGGGCACCTTAACCCGGCGTTCGGTTCATCCCGCAGCGCCAGTTCTGCTTACCAAAAGTGGCCCACTGGGCGGCTCGCATTCCACGCCCGGCTCCAAGCCAGCGAGCCATGCTTCTTACCCATTTAAAGTTTGAGAATAGGTTAAGATCGTTTCGGCCCCAAGACCTCTAGTCATTCGCTTTACCGGATAAAAGTGCGACAACTCCGAGCGCCAGCTATCCTGAGGGAAACTTCGGAGGGAACCAGCTACTAGATGGTTCGATTAGTCTTTCGCCCCTATACCCAGGTCAGACGACCGATTTGCACGTCAGGACCGCTGCGGGCCTCCACCAGAGTTTCCTCTGGCTTCACCCTATATAAACAAACATATATTGTTTGTTGTTTATTTTTGGGATATATTGAGGAATATTTAATGGAAGGGAGTTCACAATCGCTTTTTGACAATGTCGAAGTGTATAGGTGGCTATAGAATTTAAAGTTTTCATTAGAAATTATAGCCTCATCTGTAATTTCCTTGTTGTTAAGACGGGCTTCCGCTTTGCTCCGCTCCTCCTCTCCTCCGCTCCTCAGCTCTTCCGCTCCGGGCCCTGGAACTCCCGATCCGCGGGACTTCGGTTAATTCCGGGCCAGTTTTTTGCTCTTCTGCTCTCCTCCCCTCCTCCGCTTCTTCGCTCCCCCGCTTTGGACCCTGGAACTCTTGAACAGGGCCGGGCTTCTGCCCTCCGCCTCTCCTCTGCTCATCCGCTCCAGGCCCTGGCACTCCCTATGATCCAGTCATTCGCATGTGCGTGCCCGGAGGTCCGCCTCTGAGAAGAGAAACATCTCCTCCACTCCTCCGCTCTTCCGCTGCGGAACCAGGTACTACCGATCCGCCGGACTCAGGCGAATTGCAGAAAGGGGTTTTGCTGTCCTCCGCTCCTCCGCTCCTCCGCTCCTCCGCTCCTCCGCTCCTCCGCTCCTCCGCTCCTCCGTTTCGGGCCCTGGAACTCCCGAACCGCTGGACACAAGCGAATCACGGTCCGGGCTTCTGCTCTCCTCCGCTCCTCACCTCATCCGCTCCAGGCCCTGGTACTCCGTGTCCGCGGGAACCCCCCCCAACCCACAAAAACAAACTCTCACACACACACAAACACACGCACACACACACACACACACACACACACACATACACACACACACACCCATACACACACACAAACACACAAACACACACAGACACACCTGAACTCATCATAGCTGTGCTAATAGCATTGGCCGAAACGTATCCACAACCAAACCAGCATTAGCTCATCCACTCATTCACATATGTGTGTGCCCAGAGGTCCGGGAGCTCCAGTCATAAGTCCGGGTGATCTATGTCCAGAGAAGGCTCACATTAGCCGGTCTAAGGGGTCCTGCTGCCCCCCAGCTTCCCGGCCTTTGAGGAGAGACACATAACTCCGCTCTTCCGCTTCTCCGCTATGGGCCCTGGTACTCCCGATCCTCCGAACTCAGGTGAATTGCGTGACGTGCTTCTGCTCTCCTATAAGCCCCTACACACTTCGAACACGGCTGTTATCACCCTGTTACTGCATTTCAATGACACCCATTTGCTTTCGATCTCAGTGTCTGCCACCGTACGGAAAAAGCGGGTGGGGTGGGGGGGCATAAGCGCATTCGTTCTGTAAGTAATCAGAAGTTAATAGTGTTAACGGTTTGCGAGAAATTTTTAATGCTAGACAAAAAAAGAAAATTAAAAGGATATGATTAAATAAATAGATAGAAAAATAAAATTAAAAACGAAAAAAAAAAATGTGAGGGGAATATAACATGTAATTAAGTTGGCGGTTCACAAGGAATCTCAGACATCAAACTGTTTTTAATTGAACATAAATAGTACACCCAAATATACAAATGTACAAATAAACATAGCAAGGTAGAACTGAATGTCAATGAAACAACCAGGGATGAGGAAGCAACGGACATGAGGACATTTGTTCTGTATGTAATGAGAAGTTAATAGTGTTACAGGTTTGTGAGAAATTTACAGTGCGAGAAACAAAAAGAAATTAAAAGGAAGTAATTAAATCAATAGATAGACAAATAAGAAATTAAAACGAAAAAAAAAATAAAATTGCAAGGGGAATGTAACATGTAATTAAGTTGTTTTTTTTTTGTTTTTTTTCCAAAAAAAAAGGAACCTCAGACATGGGTAACTATAGTTTTTAGTTTTTGGATTTTTCCATAAGTTTTAAGGATTTTTTTTTTTTTTTTATAATTCAAAATCGTTTATGAAGACATTAAAATTTGGGGAGCATTTTTGCATTCTGTTCTTGTGAATGAAGAACTTGGCCAGGCCTAAAAGAACATTGACACAGAGTTCATCTGTTATGTTGCTTATAAGTAAACAGAATGTTATATCATCTTTTGAGAAGGAAACTGGTGACGATGGAATGAGAAGGAGAAAATATATATGGTCAGTGGTTTCAATGTTGTCTTCACAAAATGTACAAATATTATCTTCAAAATTAAAGCGTACCCTCGATAATTCCTTAGATGGGTAGATGTCAGTCATAATTTTGAAGTGGGTCTCTTTTGCCTTGGGGGTATGGGTAGAGTCAGATACATAGTTCGCAGCGTGGCAATCGATTCCTCATCAAATTTATTTAAAATATTCTTTTTTTTTTTTTTGACGTCCAGGGAATAAGTTTCCTGTGAAACATTTCCTAATAAAGGAGTTGCTGCGCTTTCTGTCCACAATTGAGATTCCCTGGAGTGATAGTCGGGGTAACTGTGGTTGTACGGTTCGGTGCGTCATTATATTTTTGGTCAGGAATACAAATTGTCGAGGCAGTGCGTTTCGTAACTTTAGCAACTCTAATATGGGAGGCTTGAATCTGTGTGTAGTACAGAACTGCTCATTGTCTAGAGGACTGGTCAATAATTGACTTGATGGATGACACTGGCATATACCTTTCTCAAAGCATTCCTTGTAAAACAGAGGTTTGTTGCCATGCAGTACATATCGATTGTTCCAAACTATTATACTGTGTGGTGAGAAATTGTGTACATATATCATTTTCCAGTATAATAATATTTGTTTATGGAACTCTGAACATTTGACAGGAATCTTGTTGATATCCAAGTCAGAGATAAGCAGAAGACTTAGGCCGCCGACTTTGTTGAATAAGTAGTTTGGAGTACAATAGCAGAAAGAATGATGAGGTTTGATCCAGGATTTCAACCAGTTCACCTTCAATGTCCCATTCAAGCAGTCCAACTCTATCACCCTCCTTCACTTGTTTCTTTCACCATATGTGATTTTTCTTAGATGGTGTGGTCTGTTCCTCCAGATAAAGTTGAAATTGATTTGGTTAACAGATTTTACGAGTTGATTTGGAGCAGCATTGGAATACGCTGGGTATATACATCTGGATAAACACATCCATTTTAGTCAAATATATCCGGCCTAATATTGATAAATCTCTCTGGAGCCATATATTAGAATTAAGCTTTACTTTGATTCAGTTTAGATTCAATGTTCCTGGATTGATTTAACGTTTGGTCCTTGGATAGGAAAATGCTCAAGTATTTTATTTCTGATTTCATAGAAACATCACTGATTTCCTTTAGTGGCGAGTCATGCAGCGCAAGAAGTTTGCATTTCTTTAAGTTTAATGACAATCCTGAAGCCTTGGAGAATGTTTTGGTTTTTTTCAGCACTTATTGGGACTTGATGTTCATTTTTCAAAACTAAGGTTGTGTCATCCGCCAGCAGGCTAATAACAATTTCAGTCCCCAGCACGTCTAACTTTTGGATATCGTTGCTATTTTCAACATAAACGGCTAGCATTTCGGTAGCAATTATAAATAAATAGGGTGAGATGGGGCAACCTTGGGGGATTCCCACATCAACATGGAAGCTCGGAGTGGTGCCGCTTGGCAGGGTGACATAGCAATGAATATTCTCATAGAGCCCACGGATCACAATCCTGAATATTTAACCAAATCCAAAATGTTCGAGCGTTGCTATGATAAATGGATGTTCGACCGAGTCAAAGGCTTTAGAAAAGTCCAAGAAGGATATGCGGCCATTATCTTCAATGCAATACGCCTCTAAACCCATCGCTCGCCCCGACTCGGGGAATCCTAGAGCCTACTTGCACCCCCGCCCTAACTTAACTCCCTCACTCGTGAAGCTCCCTGAGCTCCACACATCCCGGCGCATCACGCCGACTCATTCACATTTGAATGATTGTCTTTATTTTATGTCCGCTAGATAGAGGCATCCGCACATGCGCATCAGTGGAGCTTCAGGCCGGCTGAGGCATGGACTGAAAATCATAAAGACATGTGTGATGAGCTAAAAGGAAGATAAGCATATTTTTATAATAAATGTAAGAAAGAGAGGGTAATGCAGCCTCAGGGCGGCACTGGCCCGTGTCTCTCCAAGCCTGCCTTGGGGGGGGGGCACGGAGCAGTGTCTCCCTGTGCCGGTCCCAAGCCCGGATAAATGCAGAGGGTTGCGTCAGGAGGGGCATCCGGCGTAAAACGTTTGGCAAAACCAAACATGCGAGTCAACCATAACTATACCTTACCGGATCGGTCGCGGACCGGGTTAACAACGACCGCCATTGGTACTGATGACCTACAGGGTACTAATGGAAATTGGGCTACCGTGGGTCGAAGAACAAGAAGAAGAAGAAGAGGAGGAGTGCGTGTTCGGAAGCAGAGAGAGAGGAGGAAAGGAAAGAGCCTGGGACTGAGAGTAGGGACTTTGAATATTGGGACTATGACAGGAAAAGGTAGAGAGTTGATGGACACGATGCAGAGAAGGAAGCTGGATATACTGTGTGTCCAGGAGACCAGGTGGAAGGGTAGTAAGGCTAGAAGCTTAGGAGCAGGCTTTAAGTTATACTATTATGGTGCTGACAAGAAGAGAAATGGAGTAGGAGTTATCTTGAAGGAGGAGTTTGTAAGGAACGTCCTAGAGGTGAAAAGAATGTCAGATAGACTTATGAGTCTGAAATTGGAAATTGAAGGTGTGATGCTCAGTGTTGTTAGTGGCTATGCGCCACAGGTGGGATGTGAATCTGAAGAGAAGGAGAAGTTCTGGAATGAGTTGGATGAAGTGATGCAGAATATTCCCAGAAATGAGAGAGTGGTAATTGGTGCAGACTTCAATGGACATGTTGGTGAAGGCAATAGAGGGGATGAAGAAGTGATGGGCAGATATGGTATCCAGGATAGGAATGCAGAGGGACAGATGGTGGTAGATTTTGCAAAAGGGATGGAAATGGGTATAGTGAATACCTTTTTCCAGAAAAAACAGGAACATAGGGTAACTTGTAAGAGCGGAGGTAGGAGCACGCAGGTAGACTACATCTTGTATAGACGAGGTAACCTGAAAGAGATCGGTGACTGCAAAGTAGTTGTAGGTGGGCGTGTAGCCGGACAGCATAGGATGGCGGTTTGTGCGACGACTCTGGTGACAAGGTAGATGACGAGGACAAAGGCAGAGCAGAGGACAAAGTGGTGGAAGCTGAAAAGGGAGGAGCGTTGCACGGTTTTCAGGGAGGAGTTGAGAAAGGGTCTGGGTGGTCAGGGTGAGCTGCCAGATGATTGGACAACAACAGCTAGTGTTATCAGGGAGACAGGTAGAAGAGTACTTGGTTTGTCATCTGGAAGGAAAGTTGATAAGGAGACTTGGTGGTGGAATGAGGAAGTGCAG